>NW_015656157.1:3009817-3029480 GCF_001515625.1 Sinocyclocheilus rhinocerous
AGACATAATTTAACTAAAATTAAAATAAATAACAAATAAAAATAATACAAATCAAACGACAGTAGTTTATCAGTAATCCTAAAAAATAACACTGTCAAACATACATGCTAAAAAACAACAACTTACTTACACATAGTAAGAAAAGGTTATAAAAACAGAAACAGAAGTGAAACAAGTAGTTGGAAAGAGGAGAAATAAAAAGCGATTCTTATCCTTTGCCGGTCTCCCTGCCCGGTGGAGTCGCACGGCAGAGTCGACGGTCCCTATATAAATACTGCCTTACCAATCCAAGTTGTCAGTTTCTGGAACTTAGCTAATGGTTCATGTATTAAGTGTGAATTAGTGCCGGGAAGAAGTGCCATGGGTGGCCACCATGATTGGTGCTGGTTCAAGTCCAACAGGTTACACAAACATTGAGTTATGTTTATTTCACAAGCCTTTACTTGAGTATAATATTGGTGGCAGTAACATGACTGTTATACTTAGGCTGACAGAATGTGTCTTAAGCTCGACAATAAAGAAGATTTATGGTTTTAGTTTTGCGTCAGTGTACATCTTAAATGTATTATTTTATTTTATTTTCTTATTTTTATTTTATTTTATTCTTGATTTTATTATTTAGTTTTATACTTTATTTTTGTTTCATAATTAAATGTAATTATTTTATAAAGTTTTTCATTTTATTTTCTATTTGATTGTATTATTTTCTATTTTATTTTATACAATTCTTATTTTATTTTATATATTTTTATATTTTATTTTATTGTGTATGATTTCATATATTATTTTAATAATTTGTTTTATCAATTATTTTTGGCTATTTATTTTTTATTTGATTTTAGATTTTGTTTCAATTTATTAAATTTTTTGTTAGAAAATGTCAGAAATGTTTATTTTTTATTATAATCTATTTTATATTATTTTATTTAATAATTATTCCATTTTATTTTTATTGTATTTTTATTATTATTTAAATTATTTTTTTCACATTTTTAAAATTAATTTTTACACAATTTTTCTCTACACTTTTTTGTGGCCCCCTGGTTTGAAAACTCCTACTGTAGAACACAGTTGTAGCACCAATGACAGTTCCTCTACTGAGCGCTGATTGTGCACAAGGAATGTGCATTCAAGGAATGTTTAACTCTGATAGTGAAATTCAGAGCATGTACACCACAGCTGTGACATCTTCTCAGTCGTCAGTCGTAACATCTGCTGATTGATTAGCAATCCATGTAGTTCCTGCGACGTCTGTCCTGGAAGTAAATGGGATTTCAAGGCATGATTTGCACATCTTGAGTCCAAAAGAACACTGTGACCTGGATAATCCGTCTGATGTGGAACGATAAAGACAGAAACAGGAGTGACGATGATGTTGGTAAGTGGAAAGCATTTTTATTGAGAGTTGAGTTGAGTTGTTTTGAGGGCAGGAAGACTAGCTTCAAAATCTCATGGTGGTTTGTCCACCCCCATTTTTTCCATAACTGGCCACTCAATCAGTTTCTCTATATGAAACAGCCCTTGTTTTCTTGTAACAGATCGCTTCACCAATGCAACGGCATATTCTTCTTGAACACATACCTCTAGGATTGAAGTCAGTGGTATTTTTTGTTATCCGTCCCTGAAGTTTTCTGCCCTTTATTAGGTTTCCCTGGGACTCTTTATATTATGTAATGCTTTTTCCTTTGGATGCAAATTATGGCTGTTCTCGGTTTTGACGGCACCCCAGGAACGTGTATGTGACTTGTTTTGCTGGATGCAGCCTTCGCTCTGTCATTTAGTCAAATCAGCAGCAGTGCGGTTCAGTGTTGGTTTCGTGACCCCGGGCAGAAATGAAGGTCAGGGCCGACCAGAGTTGCTTGGGTTTGGAGGGAATCGTGAAGGCGTCACGCTATGCATCTGGGTCAGAGTTGTGCTGGAAGAGGGCGGCAACTGACAGTAAGACAGCGGACAGTCCAGTAAGAGAAAGAAAAAGCAGCATGCGCTTGTGTCCCCATAGGTTTCTTTTAGGTGTATCCAAATGCTTCTGAATGTTTAGCACCTTGTTTTGGGTTTTCATGCCTGCTCGTTATAACTATATAATCAGGGGTGCACATAAGTTTTTCAGTCTGGTTCACATAAGAGTACCTGGAGATTTGGTTTGGTACTCACACTGCACATAGTGTGATATAATTATAAAATATAACTAAAATTATCAAATTAAATTTTGCTCTGCAGCGCATAGCCTAGATTTATGCTTTCAGTTTGAGTGGAAATCTTATAAAGTATTACAGTTAGCCGATCTAAAACAGTGATTGTGCAACAGCTGTCAACAATGTCGCTACGCAAATGAGCGGTCTGAACTTATTTACCCATCACATTTTTTATTTTGGTCGCGCATGCACACCTGCGTACCACTTATGTGCACCCCTGTATATAATCAATATATGTGGTCCATATACTAATATGTAATTTTGCAAATTGCAGCTTTGACTATCAGCTAGATGACTGATAAATTCTGTAGCTTTTCCTGCAACAAGTTGGAAGCTCATTTAAATTATGCCACATCTGTTCTGCAGCCAGTGTTGTTCTTTTAATAATTATGCAAATATCCTCCAACAATCCTTGGATAAGAGGTCCAGTTATTTTTAAAGTTTTAAGAACATATTTCATATAAGAACTTCTCGAATGTGGATTTTTTTTTTTTAATGCGACGAATATTCGAAATTCTAATTTTTCTTTTTGACAGCCCTATTGCATTTTAATGTTTTGTTAGTCTAGCCCACGAGATGCGCCACTGCTGTGTTATGCATTCAAAATATTAGAGAAATATAGAAGCTCAGTGCGGAGAAGATCTTGATTAGTTGAAAACCGAAACCAAGCCATTCACACAGATGCATATTCAGCGCATTTTTTAGATGGACAAATATGACTGCTGCACTCGCGTCTCACACAACAGATGTAGCCATGCAAAGTTAAAACAGTTTAAACTTTTAGAAAAAACGTTGCGAATTTGTGGAGGTTTACTCCTTTTCACTCATGTCTCTTATGATTTTAAATGCAATCTGCATGATGGGCGATTCGGCTCTTTGGATTAAGCAATGCAAAAATACATGATGCTGTTTTGTTCATAATTGATTATGCGATTTACGAAATTATATTTGATTTATATGAGTTAATTTAGACGTAATGCACATTTTTTTATACACAGTTATTTCTTTGCATTGACAATTTAAATGCACTGCATTATTTTGCTCATTGCACCCTCCTGTGGCCTCGAGAGACAAGCCAAAAGATTCCTTGAGACCTATTTAATCTGCATATAAAACATTAGAAGTCAGATATTTGTTTAATTTTTATTGCGTTTTTAACTGTTAAAACAAAAAAATATTTTTTGTTTGTCTCAATAAATTGGGTTAATTTAAAAATACAGTGGTTAAATTTGAAACATTTTTTCTATTGCTCTTTGTTTTAAAAAAGGTTATAAAAAATGTCAATAATTATCGATACCGAACGATATGAAACATTATGTCGTTGATAAATTTTTTAGCTATATCGCCCAGCCCTAATTGTGAAATATTATTACGATTTAAAATGACTGATTTCTATTTTAAAATATAATTCATTCCCGTGATGCAAAACTGAATTTTCAGCATCATTACTCCAGTATTCAGTGTCACATGATCCTTCAGAAATCATGCTAATATGATGTTTTGGTGTTCAAGAAACATTTATTATTATATTCTGTGTTGAAAACAGCAGCTTTTTCAGGATAATTTGATAAATAAAAAGTACATTTATTTGAAATAGAATAATCTTTCGTGTAAATGTTTTTTATTGTGGCTTTTAGTCAATTTATTAAGTGTTTTTTGAGTTAAAATTATTAATTTCTTTTTTTTTTTAAACTCACTGTCCCCAAACTTTTAAACAGTAGTATATATCAGTGACATATCTGCAAACTTTTTAAAAAATAATGTATATATTTTAATTTTTTTAGACCAAATACTATAACATTTATTTTAATATTTATAAATGTATATACTGTACATTTATTATAAAATTTAAAATTGACTATAAATTGGTTATCGGCCATAACTGATAAATTATTATTGGCTTATCAGTACTGGCCATGCCATAATTCTGAACATAGGAATACCCTAGACAAGGGGAGCTGAACTAAATAAAATAGAAAGATTAATGTTTTTTATCGTAATTGCCTTATTAATCTTTAATCTTCAGCCGTTTGAATGTGACAGCACCCAGAGTAACTTTTTCCTCTCTTGAATATTTAATCTCTCAATCAATGTGTCTGGCTTTGCCATTGCAAATACGCTTGGCCGCACTTAGCATGCTTAGTTTGTTTCTCTAATTGCATTAGCTTTGACTGTTTCCAAACAAGTGTCAGCATGATTTTCTTCTATCTCCTGGGATTGTCTGCCCTGAGTTCGCAAGCTCGGCTTTCCCAGCCAGTCATGTGAAACCCGTTGAAGTCTGTCTTTGCGGCCAGATAACTCGCACTCATTTGGCTCTTCCTAACATAGTCACCCGACAAGACCTTCACTCATAGATGAAAGACTGAGATAGACAAAGAGCAAACGAGGACAAAATGATACAACTCAAGTTTAACATCAGACCACATAAAGCAAACACTAACAAAGATAGTTGACGAAAACCGGCATGTTTGTTAAACTCCTCTAAATCGATTAAATAGCAATCCCTCTTTACTTGATTATACGCATGAATTCCTACAAAATGAGTTCCAGATCATTTCGCTCACACTGCTCCAAGAACATCAGGAGCCCCAAGCTGACGAAATCTGCAGCTTTTCCCTCATGAAAGCTCATGAGGAAGAGCGGCAGAGTGGATTTCCAGCGTTTCCATGTTCCTGGATGATTTCCATGCGCTCCCGCTCACCATGACACGTCAGAATGTGAGCGGTGTCCTTAAGTAACTCTTGAGGAGAACATGAGAAGCCCCTGATGGTGATCTATACCACGCCGCAAGCCTGAGGACTTTTTTCCCCCTCACATCATGTATGTTTCCTTCTCTTCCCACTCCACGAAAAGACGTCTCAGTAGCCTGATGCGAGGTGCGAGAGATCAGAGAAGGTTAGAGGAACCGCGTGAGGCATCTGTCAGGGTCTCGCGCCGCAGGCCGCCCTGCTGTGGCAACAGTCTCATAGGCTGAGGTCACGAAATAATCTCCTTAGTTTTTGTAATTCACACCATCTGCAAGCCTCTGATGTGATTATCAGATGGGCACTTTTTGTCCTGATCTGAAACTTTAGTTAGTTTAGCTCGGTTGGTTTTGGAGGCCAAAAGGATTTTCTTCCTCCTTGAAGGAATTCCCCCTTCTCGTCCAGTGATGACTAGTTCCTTCCTATTTTTAGTGTTTACTGCTAAATAACAAATCAGTTTATTGAAATACAATGTCTTTAAGTGGTTTTAGAGACCAGATCGAAGAACTTTCTTCCTTCTTCTTTCTTCCCGTGCCTGATTACTTTTTCGTCTTATTTTTCATGTTTAGTCCTAAATAACAAATCCATTTATTAAAATATGACACGTTTAGAGGGTTTTGCAGGCCAAACCAAAGCTTTTTTTCGATCTTTTCATCTCCACCAAAGATGACTTTTTCGTCCTATTTTTAGTGTTTAGTCAATCAGTTAAAATACTAGAGG
This sequence comes from Sinocyclocheilus rhinocerous, assembly GCF_001515625.1. Taxonomy (NCBI): domain Eukaryota; kingdom Metazoa; phylum Chordata; class Actinopteri; order Cypriniformes; family Cyprinidae; genus Sinocyclocheilus; species Sinocyclocheilus rhinocerous. Next base: position 3,015,474 of record NW_015656157.1, read on the forward strand.
TCAAATCAAATAGCTTTCTTCCTTCTTAAAGGAATTCCCCTTCTTGTCACTGCAAGTAATTACTTAAAAAAAAAAAAAAAATCATATTAACAAATATATTTATTTAAATATAATGCGTTTTGAAGGTCAAACCGAAGGATTTTCTACCTTCTTAAATGAATTCCCCCAATTTTGTCTCTGCCTCTGATGACATTTTTGTCCTGTTTTTAGTGTTTCCTCCTAAACAACGAATCCATTTATTGAAATACGATGCGTTTAGATGGTTTTGGAGGCCAAACCGAAGGATTCACATCATTCTTGAAGGAATTCCCCCCTCTCGTCTCCACCACTTATGATTTTTTTGCCCTATTTTTAGTTTCCTCCTAAAGAACAAATGAATTTATTGAAATACAATGCGTTTAGATGCAACACATCAGGTTTGCGTCATTACTAGTCACAAGGCAGTAATTCTTCTCTGTTAATGCTTTTAGAAAGGTTAAATAAATAGTTTGTCATGTACCTTTAATACTTCCTTCTCGTTTCAATTCAACTTCCCAGTTTTATTGCCTTCAGTAGTTCTTTCATTTGTTTGTTTGTTTTTTTCCTATTATCTGGATGTTATGTGAAATAAAACCAGTGTGCTCTTCATTCCAATGAAAATCTCTATCCTGGGTGCTTTCTCATCTTTTTTTCCCTGTCTTCCAGTAAAGATAATTGTGCTTTACAGGAAGAGGACATTTGGGAACTCAATAGTAATCAGTATTGATTGTCCTTTGTGGCAGGGGGTTAGAAAGATGGACACCTCCTCTTACTGAGATGCATTGACTGCCCAGGCATTCGATGGCGTAAGAAATATGGATGAGAGATTAAGTGTTTTTTTTTTAAGACAACATGAAATTAAAATAATCTAGTTTACTTCCTTAAATCCCTGGTCTTTTTTTCAGTACATGCTATTGTAGAGAAAAAAAAATTCATTCATAATCCTAGACTTTTTTTCCAACCTTTCTTTTCAACTGACATAATAAAGACTGCGCAGGTAGGCATAATTAATATTAACCATTAATATTAAACATTTCTATGACCTTTTCTGTCATTGTGTTCACATTAACCATTATATGGCACATTTTTTTTTGTGCGTGAAATCCAGCCACTTAAATCGAATGAAAATATTTATCCGCTATGAACAGGGCTTCACCTTGTGAATGAATGTATTTCATATATAAGGTGTTTTTAACTGTTCTCTGGCATATTATCAACTTCCTAACGAGAAACACAATTTGTTTTGTGCTTCACGCTTCAGAGAATTTCCCTTGTTTAATAATCGTTGTCCCTTCACGTGATACCAAGGTGTTTGTTCTCTTAATTTGAACTGCTCTGTGGCTCAAAATGTCTCAATTTTGTATCCTCACAAGGAACTCTATTCAGTTATTATCCTTTTGAGCCGTCACACAAGTCTCAGGTGGCATAGTCAATAAAAGCCTTCATAGGATTTTGTGTGAAACTTTACACTCCTCTAGTTGATGATAATAGATCTATTCAGAGTGTCTGGAGAGCAGGAATGGATTATTTTTTGGTGTATTTCATCTAAAAATAACAATTTTGCCATGTATATTCACCCTCATGTTGTTCCAGATGACGTTTTGTGTCATTTGAGTTTACAGACTTTTTCCCCATTCGAGGGTATTTCTCACTGATGAATGTGACGTTTTAACTCTGACGGCTTAGCTGCTTCTTCATGCACGCTCACTGGTTTTTCCACCGTTATGAATGTCCTGTGTCTCTTGTGTTTGTGTACTCAGGTCATGGTGAGAAGACATTGACCGGATCACTCAGGTTTACACAGTGTGGGCTTCGTCCGTCATGTACAAGACTGCGGTCTGATGCCATCGCTCTCCATTCCGCCTGCCATGGACGGGCACAGCTTTTCGCATTTAGACGGACATCAGATGGATGCCGGGGGGTTTATTCTGGCACCCCCTATGGTAACTATCTCAAATTTACCTCTCATGTCTTAGCATCTATAAGTGGAACGTTTTTGGTCACACCAATTAAAAAACTTTTGAACCTACAACCTTTCGGTTGCTAGCCTATATTGTTAACCACAATGCCTTTGGTATAGAGTTACATTTGTTATCACAGGGATATAAGCATATTTGGTATAAAAGCACATTTGCTGTGACAAGACACAATGCTAAGCTATTGTACCTAGTGAACACTCTTTTATTTGTCATAATGTAGTCATAATGTTCGTTACTGGTTTCTTTTTTCAAAAACTCGGGTCATTCACTCTGATATCTGGCAAAACCTCAAGACTTTGGTGTGTGTGGGTGACAGAATGACGTCTTTGTGGTCACAGAGTCATTTTAACAGTTGGTAGACGCAATTCCTGATAAGCCATGCAGCTTTTTCTCACCGTTTTGTGCAAATACTGTTATCGTGTATCTTCTATTGTGACAGTGTTCAATAAAATTCAAAGAATAAGATGGTTTAAAATGGAAAAAGGAAGTGTAGGGTAAATATTTGGGCAGTTTTGGAGTACAGTGATGTCATCACGAGTGTAAATAGCACTTGTGCAAATGAAGAGAGTTTCCTGTAGACACAAATTTTGGATATAGACAGAATGACTCGGTATTTTTATGAATGCTATACTCAGCTCCACTCGAAGTTGTAATGTTTATAAATTTAATTTTTTTTTTAGTTCCGATTTTATTTTCAATGTGTCATTCCCACTTAGTTTAGTTTTTACTTTGTGATTAATAGTTTTTAATTACTAGTTTTAAAAACGTTTTTGTGTGTGTGTGTATGTAAGTAATAAATGTTTACATTTTATTTGTTTTGTTTCTATTTTATTTTCAATGTCTTGAAAGTGATTGTTATTTTTATTTTTTATTTGTAGTTTTTGTAGTCAATTTCCTTTGTTTTAATATTATATGCCAAAAAAAACTATTTATAAATATATTTAATGCAATAAATGCATATAATGCATTTAATATTAAATTTTCATAACAGCCATTTATTGGTTATCGGACATATATAATAGTTTTATCTACTTTTTTTCTATCTTTTTTTTTTTTTTTTTAAACTTCTGTCTAATAATGATATCTGATGCGGAGGTTTGGCTTGAAGTGTTTTCCAAAACTAGAGGAAACCTAAAAGAAGTCAGAATGAAACCAAAATTGACCTTTTTTTTTTTACTTAACACGTGTTATCATGCGTGTTATTCCACAGAAAAAAAACAAGTTTGTCTTCGTAATCTTCCATCAAAATCTAAAATGACTTTTGTTTTTGGTTGCCTATATTTTGGTATGTCCAGTTTTTTACTATCCTATCAATGCCTGACGTATAAAATTTGGTACTTTGATACAGGATGTCACAACAAGTCCCTTCATATCTTCATGAACCGATAAGGCGCAAGCAAAAACATCCCTGAACTTGACGTGACATATGATACGTACTTTATCACCTGGCTTGGTCTGCAACTTTAGTCGACTTGATGAAGCCCATGGCACTCCGTAATGATTTTTCCTAAACATCTGCTTTGTTGTGCAAATGACTCAGCGGCTTTTTTGTTAAAAAAAAGTTGGCATAGAAAATCTTTAAAGGGATAGTTCACCCAAAAATGAAAATTTGATTATCCTTTAGTCTCCTAAACTCTGACATTTTGTGTCTATACAATGAAAGTCAATGGGGTCCAAACAGTGTTGTTTATGGACCCCATTGAATTTCATTGTGTGTACAAAAACATTTTGAAACTATCTTCTTATGTTACTTTCTTTATCAAAATATCCGACAAACAGCTTTAAGAATGTATGCGTCACACATACTTATGAAACGATGTGTATTCATTCAGGAATCGTTGCTATGCCTGATCATTTCACGTTGTCTTGTGATCAGGTGTCATCAGAGGTCATGTGAACGAACGGGTGTTTTGTTTACAGAGACTGTGGGAAGTCCTCTCTGTGTATTTATAGTACACAGTAGCGATTTATTGTAGCAATATGGCACAGGGAAAGGAGGTGGATGAGATATATGTGTGCAAAGGTCAATGATTTTGAAAACGCTGAAATAAGGGTCTCGGTTTTAGAAAGAATAACAGATTGTGGTTTATGCTATAGCGTCAGTGCTACATCCTGTCCACCCACTCCTTGGTGGAAAAACATCTCAATGCATTCACAGAATTTCATCGCTGACAATGTGAAAACCTTTAATGGTGCTTTGACATTAATTAAAAAATATATATTTTACATCAGTTTATGCAGACAGACTAGGAAAATACCAACTTCACGGTTATTAGTATACTTGGTATTACATTCTTCCACAGCAATACACCAGACACCAGTTTTCCCACTTGAATGAGTCATAGCTAAACAGATGATTCAAACCTTAAAAATGTTGTTCATTTAGACAATATTATTGTTATTTTATATTCTTAAATTGAAGTAAATATATTAGTAGTAGTAGTAATAGTAGGTAAATTATTATATAAAATTTAATAAATCAAGCAATTATATTATTATTAATTAAATATATTATTATTATTATTAACAAAAAGTATTTGTATATTTGTAATATTAGTATATATATACTATTTTGAATTAGTAGGAATTATAACAGTTATAATTAATAATAATAGAAAATAAAGAATAATTAATAACAATACAATCATTCTGATTATTATTGTTACTACTATTATATATTAATGATATTATTACTGTTATCATATGTTGTTAATATCAAGTAATTGTAATATTAACAAATACAAATAATTAATAATTACAACATTACAATAATAACATTTATTATTATGTTTTAATATTTAATATTTAAAATATTATTATTGTTAATACCAATAATAACTTTAAAAAGATGGACAATAACTACAGTATTTGTAATTCCTAATATTATTAATACTAATACTAATATTATTAATACAATAATAACTATAATTAACAATATTATTATTTATTATTATTAATAGTAATTGCTATTAATTAAAGGCACAATATGTAAGATTTTTTTATTAAAATATCCAAAAACCACTAGAACAGTGTTATATATTTTGCTGACTTGTGTACTTACATTATCCCAGATGTTTCGAAGAATGTTTAAATCCAGAGAAATAAGCAATTTTAACTAGTGACACGGACCGTTTCCATAGTGTCATTGTGTCGCCTGCCAATGACGTCATAACCCCTCGATTTCCGGTTTTGTTTTGTAGAAAACATGGAAACAAAGTGGTCAACTGTGGCATAATAAAAGCTCCGCTGCTTTCGAGCCGTGTGTCACGCTCGTTCAGCGGCCTCGTTTCGCTTCGACGGCTTTCAGCCTCACCCTGCTTCATTCTACTATGTTAATAAATCATTAGCTCATCCATGAACATGATTTCTGCCCGAGTCCCGTCGGATTGCATCGGCTGTGGAGATGAAGACGACAACTCCCATGATTCCACACTCAGTCACTGCGTAATCAAACTACGCCTTTGTCTATTTGTTTATTTTGAATACGCGCCCTCTAGCGGCGAAAATTACATATTGTGCCTTTAATAAGTATTAGGGATGCGGTATCGGGCCCGATACTGGTCCCCTGTACTCGTACTCGTACTCGTTAAAATGCCCCGATACCAAACGCCGATACCACACAGCATTGAGCCTATTTTCAAAAATAGAGTGTTCCTTTAAGATATTGTTGGTCATTCAAGGTTTCTGTAAAAAAAAATAGATAATAGTAATTGATAATAGTAATTGTTATTAAAAGATAATACTACTACTAATTCTACTACTAATAACAATATACAACGCAGTAAAGATTGATGAGCTGCTGAGTTCATGAATATTAATCACATTGTCAGCGTTCGCTCGAACTGATTTGCTGAAATAAAAACAGGGACAGTAATAGATGAGCACCAGCCAATGAGATTGCCGTTTGCACATTAGCATTAGAGAAACCGGCATATCTTCTGCTTGTTCTTAAAAGCTGAAGAATTCTAAATGAACTCCGTTATTTAGACAGGAAAATAGAACAAAGAATATGGTTTACATACAGTATAGCACCTCAATTCAGCGTGGTATGTAAGACTCTCTCGCTCTCTTTCTTTGCATGTGTGAGAAACACAACACAGTGCTCTCAGCAAAGCGACGCGAGTCGTGCGCCGTCACACTAGAGTTTACGGTGCGTCAAATACAGGTGTGCTCCGCATCCATTGAGATGAACTGAAAAAGTACAGATCGCTTGACAGAGAGCAAAACTATCAAGCGTTCAGTCAGAGTGTTCAGCAAATGAAAATATATCTATGCTGAACTTATAATTAGCCTCTAACACACACACTGGTGAGTAAAATCTAAGAATTTATTAGCCAATGGCTAACGATAGACATTATTTAGTTGCCCATATTGAAGATTTAGTCACATATGCGAGTGATTTACTCGCAATGTAGAGGGTTGCACTGTAAAAATGAATGTCTACCTTTTAATTATTGTTAGTCTATGTACAAATGTGTCATTTGTTTTCAAGACATATTTGTGTCAGAGGTTAACCTGTTGACTCTATAAACTTGGACTTACAAACACACACTCATCTCACTTGTACTGGGCATTGCCAGCAAATTAACATCCATGTACACATCAGGAAGGTGTTATGGAGTTTTTGTTTTGTTTAGTCTAAGATTGTTACTCCTGTGTTTTATTCTAGTTTTTTTCTTAAATCACTATTTTTCAAAAAAAAAAAAAGAACAAAATGCCAGAACACACAATAATTCAAGTGATAATTACATTTATTTTTCCACAAATTTCCCACAAACCTTATTGCAGTTAAACTTCCAGGTTCACACTCTGTACAATCAAACCCTTTATCTAGGTCCAACTGCTTTTTAAAGCAACAGCCACATCACTTCCTGTGGAAGCTGCCATTTTGATGTGATGTCAGAGGGGGGAGAACTTAGGAACAGTTGTTTTGAATGAATGAATGAGGTATTTATATAGCGCTTTATTGTGTATTGCTGTACACCCAAAGTGCTTTACAATCATATGAGGGGGTCTCTCCTCACCCACCACCAGTGTATAGGTGGAGAGGAGAGAGAGAGATAGAGCCAATTCAGTGGATGGGGATTATTAGGAGACCATGATTGACAAGGGCCAGTGGAGGGAATTTGGCCAGGACACCGGGGTTACACCCCTACTCTTTACGAGAATTGCCATGGGATTTTTACTGACCACAGAGAGTCAGGACCTCGGTTTAACGTCTCATCTGAAGGACAGCCCTTTTTACAGCATAGTGTCTAGTGGTCGACCGATATGGGTTTTTTGACAGCCGATGCCGATATCTTGGAAAGCAGGGAGGCGGATGGCCGATATAAAGCTGATATAATTTTATTTATGAAAATGACATGAATATGACAGTGGACCTTGGCGATATATTAGCCAATGGCTAATGATAGACATTATTTAGTTGCCCATATTGAAGATTTAGTCACATATGCGAGTGATTTACTCGCAATGTAGAGGGTTGCACTGTAAAAATGAATGTCTACCTTTTAATTATTGTTAGTCTATGTACAAATGTGTCATTTGTTTTCAAGACATATTTGTGTCAGAGGTTAACCTGTTGACTCTATAAACTTGGACTTACAAACACACACTCATCTCACTTGTACTGGGCATTGCCAGCAAATTAACATCCATGTACACATCAGGAAGGTGTTATGGAGTTTTTGTTTTGTTTAGTCTAAGATTGTTACTCCTGTGTTTTATTCTAGTTTTTTTCTTAAATCACTATTTTTCAAAAAAAAAAAAAAGAACAAAATGCCAGAACACACAATAATTCAAGTGATAATTACATTTATTTTTCCACAAATTTCCCACAAACCTTATTGCAGTTAAACTTCCAGGTTCACACTCTGTACAATCAAACCCTTTATCTAGGTCCAACTGCTTTTTAAAGCAACAGCCACATCACTTCCTGTGGAAGCTGCCATTTTGATGTGATGTCAGAGGGGGGAGAACTTAGGAACAGTTGTTTTGAATGAATGAATGAGGTATTTATATAGCGCTTTATTGTGTATTGCTGTACACCCAAAGTGCTTTACAATCATATGAGGGGGTCTCTCCTCACCCACCACCAGTGTATAGGTGGAGAGGAGAGAGAGAGATAGAGCCAATTCAGTGGATGGGGATTATTAGGAGACCATGATTGACAAGGGCCAGTGGAGGGAATTTGGCCAGGACACCGGGGTTACACCCCTACTCTTTACGAGAATTGCCATGGGATTTTTACTGACCACAGAGAGTCAGGACCTCGGTTTAACGTCTCATCTGAAGGACAGCCCTTTTTACAGCATAGTGTCTAGTGGTCGACCGATATGGGTTTTTTGACAGCCGATGCCGATATCTTGGAAAGCAGGGAGGCGGATGGCCGATATAAAGCTGATATAATTTTATTTATGAAAATGACATGAATATGACAGTGGACCTTGGCGATATATCGGTCAACCACTAATAGTGTCCCCGTTGCTATACTGGGGCATTAAGACCCACACAGACCCCCTGCTGGTCTCACTAACACCTCTTCCAGCAGCAACCTAGTTTTCCCAGGAGGTCTCCCATCCAGGTACTGACCAGACTAAACCCTGCTTGGCTTCAGTGGGCAACCAGTCTTGGGCTACAGGGTGATATGGCTGTCACCATTTTTGGCTGTTTTGCCATTTAATTTGTTGTTAAACTCTCTTCTGTTAATGGTTGTTGTTTTACTTGTTTGGAAAGTTTAAGTCTGCGTTATGCATTCAAAATATTAGAGAAATATAGTAGCTCAATGCGGAGAAGGTCTTAATAATTAGGTTAAAACCGAAACCAAGCCATTCACACAGAACGCATATTCAGCGCATTTTTTAGATAGAAAAATATGACTGTTGCACTCGTGTCTCACACAAGAGATGTAGCCATGCAAAGTAAAAAAAAAGTTTAAACTTTTAGAAAACGTTGCAAATTTGTGAAGGTTTATTCCATTTCACTGCGTCTCTTATGTTTTTAAATGCAATCTGTGTGAATGGCGCTCTTTGTATTAAGCAATGCATGATGCTGTTTTGTTCATAATTGTTTATGCAATTTACGAAATTATATTTGATTTATATATGTAAATTTAGACGTTATGCACGTTTTTTTATAGACAGTTGTTATTTCATTGCACCCTCCTGTGGCCTCGGGAGACAAGACAAATGTTTCCTTAAGACTTATTTAATCTACATATAAAACATAAGAAAGGAGATATTTGTTTAAATTTTATTTTGTGTTTGACTTAAAACAAAACAAAAAAATATTTGTTGTCTTAATAAATTGGGTAAACTAAAAATACAGTGGTTACATTTTTTTTTTTATTCTATTGCTCTTTGTTTTAAAAAGGGTTATAAAATGTCAATAAATATCGATACCGAACGATATGAAACATTATATTGTTGATGCATTTTTTAGCTATATCGCCCAGCCCTACTTCAGCCTATAAATAGGCTTGCTGGCTGAAAGGAAGTCAGTTATTGTTCTGATTGTGGATTGAGCAGTGTTGCACCCTTGGGTCATTTGGTTTAGCCAAATTAGCACATTGTTGCTGTTTTGTTTTCTTTTTGTACAGTTTTTATTTATTTTTGTTTCCTCATGCACTGTCAATATTTTTAATATTTAAATATGTTTTCCAATAAAACACCATTTTTTGGGGGGGGACTATTGCACCAACATTTTGTACAGGGCGTCATTTCCTTTTCCACTCCAACTGGTTGGCCCCCTTACAATTTGTCTTAAATATAAATAATATATGTTGATTCTGACACAAAAACAAAAACAGTTTGAATCAGTGATAGTGTCATCCAGATATGTAGGAATGTCACCGGTACAGTAGAAAAAAAATAGTTCTGGTGCCATATTTAAAGGGGTCATATGATGCTGCTAAAAAGAACATTATTTTGTGTATTTGGTGTAATGAAATGTGTTTATGCGGTTTAAACATATGACCCCTTTAATTGAACTCGATGAAAACAAGCATTGAAAGAGAGGCATACAGTCTGTTCAACATGTCATAATGTGTACCTGGGTGTTGAATGTTCAGCCGATAAAGGCGTCTAGACGTGGCTTGTGAGTGTTGTTTACCGCCACGCTCTGTCTGAAAGCAATAAAATGGTCAGACAAAAAACAGGTTGTTTCAAGAGACAATATACTTTATTAGTATTTATTTACTAGCCTGAAAATGATTTTATAGTCCATTTTCCTGCACCTTTCGCTTCATATACAAGTGAGGGATGAGATTACACAAGGCAGAGATGGGGCATTATGGGATGGGTTCAGTGTTCCAGAGGTTAGTGCCGAGTGAATTGTATTGTGTTGATGGAATGTGCTTGAATCGATGTGCCAAACCTGCGGTACAATATCAGAAGAAGGGGATTTCCATATAACCTCTGAGTCTGAGGATATTTAAATATGCACAATTTTATTTGAAGAACACAAATGCACTGTTATGCAGCTATAATATTTTCTTAATATTTACTTTATTAATAAATATCCCTGTTCTTATAGTGTCATGTTAAAAGTGTCATGTGCAAATTCATTTTTATTCATCTTTTATAAAAATACAACAAATTTGACCTGAAACTATTTTTATCTGTTGAGTCCATACGAGTAAAGAAAAAAAGAATATAAACCATAAATATCATAGACTAGCGTGTTTCCATACAATCCAGTCTTGATAAAATCTTGCATGTATTATTTCCATATGATATTATTAATATTCAATTTCATTTTTTTCAGATTTGCCATACAGATTAATAATAAAACTGTACTAATAGTATTAGTAATTTTTACCATATTGTCTTGGTTTAGTAATAATGCATACACTACTGTTCAAAAGTTTTTTTTGTTGTTGTTTTTTTTAAGAAGTTTCTTCTGCTCACCAAGGCTGTATGTATTTAATCAAAAATACAGTAAAAAGTAATATTGTGAAATAGTATTACAATTTAAAATGACTTTTCTATGTGAATATATTTTAAAATTTTATTTATTTCTGTAATGCTAAGCTGAATTTTCAGCATCATTACTCCAGTCTTCAGTGTCACATGAAACTTCAGAAATCATTTAAACAGTTGTGAATGATGTTTAATTTTTTTTGTGGAAAATTTGATTTTTTTTTTTTTTAAGTGATAAAATAGAACAGCGTTTATTTTGAAATAGAAATCTTTGTAACATTATAAATGTCCTTACTGTGATTTTTTTTTATTCATTTAATGCATCCTTGCTAAAATTATAAATCTAAACAGACCACAAACTTTTGAACGGTAGTGTATATGCTTTATTTTATATTTTTAGAATTTAGTGCAATTTTTTAAATAATATTTATTTACATGAAAGTCACATGCTCAGTGGCAGCTTGCTGTCAAAGCAGTTCAACTGTATCATCCTAACTAGCAACACGACAAAAATATCCACCTCGGTGTGAAGCTTCCTGAAATGTATTGCGGTGATTTCCCACAATGTTAAGTGAAGTGAAAGAAAGTGAACTGAAAGTAAGCATCACATGACTCGTAAGGTACTTAATGAATGAATGTCACACGACGGGAGGCCGTCAGTGGAGGCCCTTTTGTATAGTTATACACATTTGTGAACTTTCTAGAATTACATTTAAAGGTGGCATATCATGAAAATCTGACTTTTCCAGGTTTTAAGTGCTATAATCAGTAGGGCTGTGTATCACCAGCAAAGTCACGATACTATACATATCACGATACAGAGGATACGATACGTATCACGATACAGGACTGCACTGAATTTCACCTCAGCAGAATTTAGTAAAACGACTGCTTATTAAACACTGTATTAGTGTTGTCACGGTACCAAAATTTCAGTATTCGGTACCAATACCAGTGAAAATCCACGGTTCTCGGTACCAATTTCGGTACCAAAGCAAAACACAAAGACATGCTAATTGAACAACATTTTTATTAATAACGTTAAACAAAAATTAAATGTACAAAACCAATGCCATTCTTTATACTTATTTAAAATTGTTTCAAGTTTTTCCACAAGTAATAAAAGTATGAAAAAAGTAAACAAGTTTCACCCAAAAGTTTAGTCATAGTTCTGCTGCCACTGAAAAACATCTGTAAACTGTTGTCTGTTTTAGGGTTTGCTGGTGTGTTTCAGGATCTTCCTCAGTCTGCAGCTGTAAAAGGAAAATATAATAACTAGCGTGTTTCCATACAATCCAGTCTTGATAAAATCTTGCATGTATTATTTCCATATGATATTATTAATATTCAATTTCATTTTTTTCAGATTTGCCATACAGATTAATAATAAAACTGTACTAATAGTATTAGTAATTTTTACCATATTGTCTTGGTTTAGTAATAATGCATACACTACTGTTCAAAAGTTTTTTTTGTTGTTGTTTTTTTTAAGAAGTTTCTTCTGCTCACCAAGGCTGTATGTATTTAATCAAAAATACAGTAAAAAGTAATATTGTGAAATAGTATTACAATTTAAAATGACTTTTCTATGTGAATATATTTTAAAATTTTATTTATTTCTGTAATGCTAAGCTGAATTTTCAGCATCATTACTCCAGTCTTCAGTGTCACATGAAACTTCAGAAATCATTTAAACAGTTGTGAATGATGTTTAATTTTTTTTGTGGAAAATTTGATTTTTTTTTTTTTTTAAATGATAAATAGAACAGCGTTTATTTTGAAATAGAAATCTTTGTAACATTATAAATGTCCTTACTGTGATTTTTTTTTATTCATTTAATGCATCCTTGCTAAAATTATAAATCTAAACAGACCACAAACTTTTGAACGGTAGTGTATATGCTTTATTTTATATTTTTAGAATTTAGTGCAATTTTTTAAATAATATTTATTTACATGAAAGTCACATGCTCAGTGGCAGCTTGCTGTCAAAGCAGTTCAACTGTATCATCCTAACTAGCAACACGACAAAAATATCCACCTCGGTGTGAAGCTTCCTGAAATGTATTGCGGTGATTTCCCACAATGTTAAGTGAAGTGAAAGAAAGTGAACTGAAAGTAAGCATCACATGACTCGTAAGGTACTTAATGAATGAATGTCACACGACGGGAGGCCGTCAGTGGAGGCCCTTTTGTATAGTTATACACATTTGTGAACTTTCTAGAATTACATTTAAAGGTGGCATATCATGAAAATCTGACTTTTCCAGGTTTTAAGTGCTATAATCAGTAGGGCTGTGTATCACCAGCAAAGTCACGATACTATACATATCACGATACAGAGGATACGATACGTATCACGATACAGGACTGCACTGAATTTCACCTCAGCAGAATTTAGTAAAACGACTGCTTATTAAACACTGTATTAGTGTTGTCACGGTACCAAAATTTCAGTATTCGGTACCAATACCAGTGAAAATCCACGGTTCTCGGTACCAATTTCGGTACCAAAGCAAAACACAAAGACATGCTAATTGAACAACATTTTTATTAATAACGTTAAACAAAAATTAAATGTACAAAACCAATGCCATTCTTTATACTTATTTAAAAGTGTTTCAAGTTTTCCCACAAGTAATAAAAGTATGAAAAAAATAAACAAGTTTCACTCAAAAGTTTAGTCGGTTCTGCTGCCACTGAAAAACATCTGTAAACTGTTGTCTGTTTTAGGGTTTGCTGGTGTGTTTCAGGATCTTCCTCAGTCTGCAGCTGTAAAAGGAAAATATAATATACTTAAGTAAAGCAATGGGCTGAGTCTGACCAAATGCAACATAAGATCATTGACACCAGCTAAAATATAACTTTTCAGGAAATAACAAACCTCAGCCTTTATAATAAATTTAGATAAGATTACATATATTAAGTGTATATCAAATAGATGCAAACTGTAGTATTAAAAACACTTTACAATAAGATTTTATTTGTTAGATAACATGACCTAACAATAAACAATAGTTATATGACAATTATTCTTCTTAGGGTTAATTTCAAAGTTCAATCTGTTAAAATTATTAAATGCACAATGAACA
>NW_015656157.1:3031847-3032559 GCF_001515625.1 Sinocyclocheilus rhinocerous
TCTCTCTCTCTCTCTCTCTGTTTCTTGAATGAACTGTTGATGAATTACACTTTTCTGAGAATAGAGTATTGAAGTGGAGATCGCTAAACTGCAAGCTAAAACTAAAACCGGTGTTTTCAGAAAGCAAGCGCGTTTATCCACAGTGGAGAGAGAGCGCGTGCACATGGTTGCCAGGTTGACAAAGATAAGTAACACACTTAGCAAATATTTCCGTATTGTGCAAGTACGAAGCTCTGTTTCGGGGATTACGTCTCTTTATATCAGGCAACCCAGTTGTTTTCCTCTGCGGCCAGGTTAAACCTTGTTGTAGCCTATATATTATGCTCTATTCATTATTTTTTTAGAAATCACACACTTTTCTACTCAATTTTAAACGTTGTTCTTGTATTCAAATTAAGAGCGGTCCACTGCTGCACACGTGCCACAATATCGATACAGGGCCAGCTGTATCGATACTCGTATCGTCAAATCTCTGTGACGATACATTGTCATATCGATGTATCGAACACAGCACTAATAATCAGGTCCCTGGTGCATCTACCAATCAAGGAAACGTGAAAAAGATTAACCCAGTAACTTTGTTTTGGTAAGCCTTTTTCTGCAAGCGTCTGAGAAAACAAGCGCTTCAGATTTCGCTCCATCTGTAAGTTTACACCCACGGTGCCGTTACTGTGTTTTCGCAAGCGACAACGGTGTACCAGCTCTAATGCCA
>NW_015656157.1:3033652-3046805 GCF_001515625.1 Sinocyclocheilus rhinocerous
ATTTCAGCGTGATAAACATGATAATCAGAACCAAAACATATGTTTTTTAGCAGGTCCGAGCTGTAATGGCGCAGCTCTATTCAGGAAAAGGGGGCGGGGAGCAGCAGCTCATTTGCATTTAAAGAGACAGGCCCGAAAAACAGCGTGTTTCTGCTTCCACTCAAAATAGGCATTTTCAAAATGATATAATAAATGATCTGTGGAGTATTTTGAGCTGAGATTTCACAGACACATTCTGGGGACACCAGAGACTTAGGCCTATATTACATATTGTAAAAAGGGGCATAATATGTCTCCTTTAAACAGTAAAAATGAAAATGTAATTATTATATGGTCTCTTTGTGTCTTTTACATCGACTTGTTTATAATTTTCACTTATAAAGTCATTATGTGGGTTTGTTTTTCTTTTTTATGTCCCACCGTGACTTTATTGATCCCATTGCTGTCACTAGGATGTGACTGTTTGTTTGTATGGTACGACCATACAATTGCTTCTTCCTTTTTTGCCCGTCTGTTTACTCTACTCGTGATCCATCATGAAACTCTGAACGCTGCTCTTACATTTCTTCTGTCTCTTTTTCTCAGGCAGCAGCTTATCAACGGCCCATTGGACATGGCCACGGATTTTTTTCCCAACGGTCTCAGCGACTTTGACTTCCCTGGTCTGAATCTCACTCGGAATGACGACCTCCCTCCGGTAAGACACTGCTGTTCAGGACGTTGGCATATTTTGGAGGCTTTGATCCTCCTTGTGTTGTGTTCACGGCTGATGAAATGACGTCTAGATGGGATGAAGACTGTGTTTGTCATCTCACAGAGACTTAATTGCAATAAGCACATATAGTTACTTGGCTGTTTGAGAATTTAGTATGTGTAGCATCTTTCCTTTCCGTTATCTTTTATGAATATAACGGTTTTACAGTTTACTTTTTTTTTCAGGAAGCTTTTTAGGAAATTTCAAGTCTTTAAATGGCATCAGTTTAGAGTTTGAGTGGATTTGAGTGGCAAGAGCCATTTTTAGGGCTACATAACCTTTTTTAGGTTTTGTAAAGCAGTGGATGGGTTGTGATCACGGAGTCAAAGTTTGGCCTGTTAGTAGGGCTGCTCGATTATGGAAAAAATCTAAATCATGATTATTTTTGATTAGTATTGAGTTAGTATGATTAGTATTGAGCTCCAGTTGGCACAAATTTGTCTGTCACTTGTACAGGTTGCGTGACATCCCCATGATTTGTGACATTCGCAAGGTTTATTTGCATTGTAAACTATTGGCTGCTAAGTGCGTAAAACCATTGAAATGCATTTTTTATGATTAACAATGTGGTACTGTGTTTGGTACAGGATCGCCACTGAAGAAGACATGCAGGAGTGTAGAATGAGAAACCTTAACCTCAAAGACAACTTTCAGCCAAAAAGCACTCTATGTAAAAAACGTTCTAAATATAAAACAGGTTTTCTGAACATTTCCCCCGTCTGCCATTGTCCCACTGCCATTGCAATGCTTCCACTTTCATTTCTACAGAACAAATCATTTTTTTAAGAAAAGGTGCCTCCCAAACAGGACAGACGGTAAAAAGAAAACACGAACTGACTGACGTGATTCATTTCAGTGTTGTCACACCTTTTTCCCATCATGTTTAAACCTGCGTCCCGCACCTATAAGTGGAACATAATGGGGATTAAATGTGGATCCACCCTTCTGACCCCTGCATAACGGCACGAGCTGCTCATTTCATGCCCTGCGGCTCTCTGCCATGTTCACTGTGTAGGAGTCAGACACCAGCGACAAATTCTCTGGCTCCAGGCAGCGCTGTAGCACTTTAATCGCCACACGCTCTGACACTGTAACAAAATCACTCAAGCACTGGTTTCAGTTCCCTCCTCGCTGTAGCTATGTTTACTTGAGCGTTTGTAACAGGAACATTACCTCAGCGGCTAAATAGATAAACCCATTTCAGTCTCAATGGGTTGCATGGGGAAAAAGACAAAAATAAAGCTAAATAAAGGCACCTGTTTAGGAGTGTGGGTTGATGGGAAGCATACAAAAGAGAAAAACACTTAAGTGAAGAATTCAGACTGGATGATGAAGCAAAAAAAATATTTTATAGAGCTTTTTCTGCCTTTTTTATTTTCAGTATTCATAATAATTATTGAATATTAGACAAAACCTGACAAATACATTATATTACATATTAAATTAATAAAAAAGTGTATTTATAATAAAATGTATTTGTGTGTGTGTGTGTGTGTATACATTAGATATATCCTGACAAATATTATTTAAAAATTATATAAGTTGTATAAGTAATTGCAATAATATTTTGAATATTAATTTGGACTGTATTTTTGTAATTAAATATTGTCAACTATTCATATTACATTATATTTTTCTGCTTATCTCCAATATTCAAAATATTTCGTCATCCCATAAATGGATTGTATAAGCTTCTCAATGTCCTGATTCAGAAAGCATTTAATCGTTCAAAAATGTAAAATGGCACTGTTTGATGATGCAAATGAGTTGTTGAAATTATTTATTGTTATGAAATTATTTTAACAGTCTGAAAAAAAAAAAAAAAAAAACACAGACTCTCGGAAATAAATCCAAATCCAAAATCCTAAATGTAATGATTTAGCATGTTTAGTTAGAGATGCTCTGGTCAAATAGAAAGCGCATTTTCATTCGTGTCAAATGAAATCTTCCATCTGCTCTTGCTAACGTCAGTTTTTTTGGTCTAGTACAGTCGGATTTAAACATGTCTGGGTGATTCAGACTCAAGAAAGGTGCATGGTGAGTAAGACATCCTCTGTTGTGGTTAGTGCCATGCTTTCCTTCAGAGGATCACAGTCATGGCACACAGCTGCTGCTAGGGAAGACTCTCCATCACATTGACACTAAGAAAATATAACTCATGAGCTCATGACTAATAGAGCGAGAAGCCTTCGAGAGAGCCGCGCATGCTCTTCAGATGAATTCAGCCTAATATCCCCTCAGCGTTTCTGCATGTCTTTCTAATAAGTGCCACACACTCGATCTGTAAATAAGCTTTCAAAGCAGTGAGCTTGTTCAGGATGTTGTTCCTTATCATGTGAAGCTCTCTCAGGATTTCCTCTTTTTGTTTAGACACGAATTGTTGTTTACAGGATGTACGACCATACAATCAAAATAACGACAGACCACAAATCTTCTAGCCTTGCACCCACAGCTTGATGCTCTATTTAAGATACTCTGTTTACAAGTTTGATTAGTGACGGATCACAAGTACATTTTTGTTTTTGTTTTTAATAATAATAGTATTACTATTGTTATTCATCAAATTTCATTTTATATGATAAAACCTGACAAATATTATATATTAATTTATATATGATAATGATAAATAAAAAAGTCATAATTTATTATGTGTATATAATATGTTATTTTACATATCATAATATCATAATGGCTATTATTAATATTTATCATAAATTTTCATTGTAATGCTATTATTAATATTTATCATAATTTTCATTTTTATATGTGTGTGTGAGAAAGAGAAAGAGAATAATAAATAAATTAAAGAATAATATTTTATAATTGTGTATATGTGTAATCATATATAATAATAGTAATATTATATACTCATTTATATATGATAATGATAAATAAAGACATTTATTATGTGTATATAATATAATTTATTTTACATGTATCAAAATATCTCTCTTTTTTACTTTTTAAATAATAATAGTAATGGTATTATTAATATTTATCATAAATTTTCATTTTTGTGTGTGTGTGTGTGAGAGAGAGAGAGAGAGATGATAATAAATAAATAATATGTTATTTATTATGTGTATATAATGTGTAATCATTTATAATAGTGATATCATATATTATATAAAAATATACTTTTTGTATTTTTAATATTTATTTATATTTATGTTTACATATTTATAAATTATGATAAATGATGATAGATAAATAAAAAATAATGATAAAATTATATAATGATAATGTCATAATTTATTAATAATTTAATACCATTTATTTTATAGGCTGTATGTTATACTAATTAATAAAGATGAAACCATAATAAATAAAAATGAACAATAATAAAAAAAATAACAATAATAATTATATTATTATTATTAAATAAAATAGAATATATATATATAAATATAAATATATATATATTATTCTTTATTTTATTTTATTTTTTAACCATTCGATCTAAAAAGCTTTTAGGTTACATAATTGCCTGAACAATTTCTATGTATTTGAAATTTGTTAGCATTAATTTAGGTTTTTACATGTTTGTTTTCTCTTTGTATTAAACCAGAGATAGGAGGTGTGAATGATCACGCAGTGTTCTTGCATCAATTCTTTTTTCTTTTTTTTTCTTCGCTTCTTTCTGGTGATCTTACTTGCACACATGCTAATTGTCACCTGTCACACATACTGTAGTCATGCACCTGGCCTGAGGTCGTTGATAAGTTTGCAGCCGTGCAAAAGCACAGAGCATTACTGAACCCAGCTGAGCGCTTGAAGAGAGAGTGACTGCACTGGAAACGCACTGATTCTTTTCACACTCATGCATGGACCTTCAGTTTTAAAAAATAATAAATCTGGTAATGAATGAAGGTATTATACAAATGCATATGGTGATTATTATTTCTCTTAGTTGTTTTTTCTGGCCTAGCTCTGCACTTCGCTTCTGATTGGCTACAGAGATGCTTGTTAAGGAGGAAGTAGGCATTTTCATGAGCTAAAGTGTTCATTTGTTCATCTGTTTCTCAAGTGGAAACATTCCTCTTGGTTTATTTGCTTTGATGCAAATCAAAATGTAAGATGTTTCACAATCTAAAGGAAAAGACAACCTGAACTCTACAACACAAAAGAATGTGAAACCGCAGGCCAACCACAAAGCTCACAGACCTACATGCATTTGCGTACTCCAGTCACAGGCACGTTTTGTAGTGCATGCATCATCATCTGTGTCTCTGGGAGGGTCTTTGGAAAGATTTTTTTTTTTTTCTTGAACTACTTAGTGTTTGAGCACTCTGCAGAGATTCATTTAAATGTTCAGACGGCTATAGGTGGGAGGTTGCCGTAAGTGGATTTCAGAGGAAACCAACAGTCGTTAATTTAGCCTACTCCATTTAGACTTAACTGGAAGCCATTTTTCCTACACACCTTACAAGGAAGGAAGATGCCTGTGTTTATCTTCCTCATTGCATTTTATTCAGAAGTGTCTTAGATATCAAATTCAAGATATTGTCTTGTTGTTTGCCATTTATTTTAGGGTTTAAACACCTTGTCACAATTTTTATGTATATTTTATATATATTATGAACATACACCCACACACACACACACACACACACACTTTAAATAATATCATAAATTATATGCAGAGAAAATAAATAATAAAATATCAATTATATTATACTTGTGTGTATGTGTGTGTGTATATATATATATATATATATATATAAAATACAAAATTTTTTTTAACATTTAAAACTTTCTTGTTTATTTTATTTTATTTATCTACTTTATAAATAATATATATAGATATATATATATATACAGTGTATATATATACACGTATATAAAGATAAAATACATTTAAATATAAATATTTTTCTCACTAACAAATGTTACAGTGTACTTTTAGAATATAATTTTTTATATTTTAATTTTATTTTGTAACAAATGTTTTTATTTTATTTTTATTTTTTTCTTGATGTGTTTCTAGAGTTTCACATTCAATTTTGCTTTTAGGAAAATCATTCTGACTACAAAGGTAACTAGTAACAGTACAGTAAGTGTGTGCACATTAACATTGTTTAATGCATTAACATAAAGATTACATGTATAAAACTTCTGCATTGTTAGTTCATGATACCTAATGCTGTACATAATATTAAAACCGGCATCTTTTTTGTTAAGTAAATTAACGGCACATCTTTCTCATACCACCCCCTCAGTGGAAGGATATTAAACACACTTTAGGCTGATAATCAGTGACTCATGTTTACTGATATCTCCGTAATACTGAATCACACCACATCAAGGTGCCGTTCTGTCACCGGGGCTACCAGTCACTGGCTACTTATGGCCATGATGTGCCTCCACAAGACATCGATTTCTATTACGAGCCATCGCGGGACTCCAAACTGATTAGACCCGCTCAGATGGCCTGATGTTTGTTTCGGTAAGAAGCCCAGGCAGGTGTTTATTCCAGTCTGATGCGTTTTGGGACACCGGCCAATTGCATCTGAATTTATTTAGCATCTAAGGTGCCTTTAAAACTGGACTAGAGTCCTAAAAACACTCTGTTAACTCATAAAACTAATCGGTCTGATTGTTTTCCATTCATAAGTGATGAACACAAAAGGGCAGAGCCCGGACTGAAATAAATGCGCTCAGCTGGGAGCCACTAAACATAATAATCATTAAATAATGATCTGACAGCGTTAAACAGATCCAGTGCAGCCGCCACAGCGCTCCGGAGAACCGTAGCTCTGTACTGTTTACACTACGAATGCGGTTGAGTTACACCATGTACTGTAAAGAGGGCCTGACTGCCAGTAACTCTAGTCACTTACCAACAAAAGCATCATTTCCTGAAAGCTCCTCCCCTCCCCTCCCCCTCGCTCAGCTCCCCTCCCCTCTCAACCACCTTTAGCATTGA
The DNA here is from genome assembly GCF_001515625.1 of Sinocyclocheilus rhinocerous. Taxonomy (NCBI): domain Eukaryota; kingdom Metazoa; phylum Chordata; class Actinopteri; order Cypriniformes; family Cyprinidae; genus Sinocyclocheilus; species Sinocyclocheilus rhinocerous. The sequence goes on from NW_015656157.1 coordinate 3,040,333, forward strand.
GGAACTAAACCACAATCAATATGAATAAACCTCCATGCACATACCTGTCACTCCTCTTACTAGGAAGGGCACAGGGGTCTCTCACCAGCCTAGAAACGTACCTGTTGTGCCGGCGGGAGAGCTGTTTTTCTTTCTGCCCGTCTGGCTTTGGGAATGTTGCAGCTGTGAGCTTGCCGGTTCTTTCTCCAGCACATGGAAAGGATCTGTTGTTTCCAGGAGGTGAATGATAGTGACTTGGACCCATGTCACTCATGCAGTTTTGGACTAAGTTTTATGCACAGATGGGACGTCCTCCTCCCAAGGTAGAGCACATAAATCTCTTTAATATGATCCTTTTGTAGCATTTTAGGGGGTTGAAAAATATAATGTTGCCAGGTGAGAAATTCAGGTTTGATTGCCCAAGGAAAGACGTTTCTTGTCTAGTGCTCTACTTTATTTCCCTCAGATTATTTCCTTGATAAGATAAGCTTCTTGTAGCTTCTGAAGATCTGCGATCTGTTGCACAGCAGTCAGTTTTCTATACTGTCATTTTGGCATTTTTATTTATGGGTTTTTATTGCCTGCATTTTTTTGCAGTAATACAATAAGTTATTATATACAGAGAAAATATATAATAATTTTATATATGTATATATATATATATGTATATGTATATTTTTTCTCAGTAAAATTCCTTTTATTTTGTACTTTTTATTATATGTATTTATTTTTTTATTTTATTTACTTATATAAATATATACATTTATATATATTTAAATAATATGCTACATTATATATTTATATATAAGTAAATAAAATAAAATAAAAATATATATGTATAAAATTCCTTTTATTTTGTGCTTTTTAAATTAAATATGTATATATAATACAAAATAGTATATATAAATATTAAATGTATTTAAATATATCAGTCACATTTTACAATGTACTTTCATTATATTTTTTTAATGTATTTTAACGCACAATTAGTTCTTTTAACATTTTATTTTGTTTTTATTTTTGTTTTTTAAATATGTGACAGGTTCTAGATTGACATTTTGCATTCAGTTTTGCATTTAGGAACATCTTTCTGATTCCAAAAGCTGACTGGTAACTATAAGCATGACAAACACAAAAGCTGGTTTCCAGTAAGACGTGGATGCAGGTGATTCTTGGATTTGACGCAATTTTGTATTATTGCTCTTTTTGCATGAGATAATTTCTGCATTAGAGTTTGCATTTTGAAATCTCCTTGCTGTTAAAAAGCACTAATGATTGCATCAATCTCAGGAAGTGGATTAACCACAGCAAAAGGTTTTGAAATTTGACATGATTTTTGCAAATTTTTTTGTAGTGCACACACAGATCTCTTATAGTTGTTGAATGAATTTTAGATGAGACTGTCCTGTGTGTTGCATGAGTGTGTACTGAAGGGCACTTCGCTTTATTCCGCTCATCACGATTTGTCTGTTATCTGAGGGGTTTGGGTCTCTATTTTGGGCCTCAGGCTGGGCGACGCTCATGTTTTACAGGAACAGTGTGATGTAAAGTGCTGTTAAGGCACAATGAGACTTCGCTTCCCAAACCAACGACCTGCACCACATTGTCCTTGTGTTCAGATTTCCTTCTTGAACTGTTGTCTGTTCTTTCATTTGTCTGTTTAGTTTGTCCATCTTTTTCTTAAATTTTCTGTTTTCTTTTTTTGTAAGGTTTGCCATTGTTCGTCCACTCTTTTGTTTTCCTTGTTTGTCCACTCAACAATTTGTCTGCTCTTTCGCTTGTGCATTATTTCATTTGTTCATTCTTTTTTTAATTGGTCTGATCTTTTGTTTGTCCATCCTTTAATTTGTCAGTTCCGTCGCTTGTTTGTCTATTCTTTTTTTTAAAGGGGGGGTACAATGCTGTTTCATGCATTCAGAGTTGTTTACACTGTTAAAGAGTTGGATTCTCATGCTAAGCATGGCCAAAGTTTCAAAAAACGATTTGGACGTATGATGGAGTATTTCTGTGGCAAAAATCTTACTTCCGGGTTCGTACAAGTTTCGGAAAGTTTTTTTCGATCGTGGCTCTTCATGACGTAAACAAGGGTGGAACTCCTTTTATGGGCATTTCTCCCGGAAGAGTGCGCCCGCGCACGCATCGACCAGAGCGAGAGCAAGAGCGCGCCCATCAACGCGCTTCATTCAGCAGTGCTGCACGGGACTCGCTCGCGAAGAGTGTTTCCAAAGAAGTGTGTTTTTGGTTGTAAGGGAAAGATAACTTTTTTCAGCTTCCTAAAGAGCCCAGCGTTATGTAAACAGCGGATGCAGTTTGTTTTCCGGGGCAGCAACGGATTTTCACAAGTATGTTTGTTGACGAACGTTTTATAAACAAGGCCCAGTTCGACGCTGGATTAGCACATTGTTTGATACTGAAGGATGGAGCGGTTCCAGCTATAAAAGATCCCGGTCATGATTCAGAACTGCAGAAACTGCATCAAATGTCTGTGTTTTGTTGGCAGTCGTTTAATCGCTCTTCCCTCGTTAGGCTAGCCATTGATCAGCCGTTCTTTCGTTTGTCCATTCTTTCTTTTGCCTGTTTCGTTTGTCCATTCTTTTTTAATTTGTCTGTTCTCTCTTTCTTTAGGTTAACCATTGTTCGTCATAGTTTTTCACTTGTCAGTTTTTTGATGCACGTTCTTTTGTTTCTTTTTTGTCCATTCATCTGTTCTTTCTTCCTTTGTCTTTCCATTGTTTGTGTGGTCTTTTCGTTTGTTTGTCCATTCTTTTGGTTGATTGTCTGCTCTTTCATTCATTTGCCTTTTGTTTCTTTCTTTCTTTCTTTCTTTCTCTGTCTTTACCCACTTTCTTGCAGTTCATTTATTCTTTCATTTGTTAATTTGTCCGTTCTTTTTCTTTCTGTGTGACATATTTTCTTTTTTTAGGCCATTTGCCTTCTTTATTCTTTCGATTTGCCTGCTTTCTTTCTTTCTGTTTGCCTGTTTTTTTCTTTCCGTTTGCCTGCTTCCTTTCACTCGTTTGCCATCTTTCTTTCAGTTTTTTGCCTTCTTTCTCAAAGTTTGCCATTGTTCGTATTTTTCTTTTGTTTGTTTGGTCCTTTCTGTTTGTCATTTTTCTTCCTTGTATTTTTAGATAATATCTTTCTTTTTTATTCTTTCTTTCCATCTGTAATTTTATTTCTCCTCTCCTTTGCCATCTCTTTTATCTCTGTCCTTGATCTTTATCTTCCTCCTCCTTAAACAAAATAAATAGGACATAAAACACATCAGGAAGCTTGATGTGATAATCTGGCAGTGACGCTTCAGGCTTGTCTGCAGTTTTCCCGTCAGTGCTGCTTAGGAAGGTTCAATAAGTGTCATGCTGTGGTGTAACCTGACACATTGTCGTAATAATGAGGCTTTATTACAGTACGGGAGTGTTAGTGTAGTTGTGTGTGTTTTTTCACTCGTACACACCAGCTTTACTCATCTTACACCAGAGTGCGGCCACCAGCTTGTCTTGCAGGTGCATCTTTTTTCCTTGTATTTCATACAGGAAACGTTTACGCAGGCTTACAGTAAATGATGCATTTCTGGTGGTCCCCACAGATGAGTGTTGCCACCTCATCTCTACCGGGTCTGTCTTTATTTCCCCCCCGGCAATGATTTTCAAAGCTCTTCTAGTGTAAATCACAGGCACAGAGGATATATTTTGTCGTTTTCTTGTCATTTCCAGCTTTTGGTTATTGAATGTTTATGCTGACAATGCATGGTGGCGCCTGCCAAATGGAAAAAAGGCTTTAGGAAACTCTACCATCTTTGCCCAGTTCAGCCCAACCCAAACAGACACCTCAGCAGTCTTCAAAGCAGCCTTGGTTTTACAGAGAGCCACATCCAAAAACCAAACAGAACTGAAATTGTCCGTTCACAGGGCTGGAAAGTGTCGAAGCATTGCAGGATTCGTCTTTTGCACTGCAGGTTACGGAGTTCAGGTCAGCCTGCCTGTGGATGAAACAGCGGTGGGATTTAGGATGGATGGAAATGAATGCAAAGATTTTCCTCTCTTTATGTGCCTTCTTTGCGACCACATTGCATTCCTGTAAATGCAGAAGTGACTTATTAAACACATTGCTCATGAAGTAACAATATGACAGCATTAATACTTAAATATACTTATATAAGGGTCCGGTTGCAATTAACAGCTATTTTAATGCTTAATTAATCTGACAGTTATTTCTGATATTCTACATCTTGCCCAAAGATCACCAAATGATTTTAAAAAATGACAATATAAAGCGAATTGCAATATAAATGAAAATGACCATATAAAGTGATTACTAAAGCTTTTCACAGTTTAAAAGGAGCGAAACCATTTAAAGTTAATGTTCATATAAAACTATCATTACTTGCACTGCCTACAGGATTTCAAAAAAGCTTAATTTGACAATATCAGATAATTTCAGATATATGATGATATTTAAGTGATATTTAGCAATTTAAACAACAGAGACAGTTTCGAATAATAACTAAATTTGATGTTAACAACTGATATTGTTTTAATAAGAATTATTGGCCATGAAGTATATAACAACAAAAGCAGCATATAATCGGTCACTTGCTTGGAGGTTTTGCATGATGCAAATGGTTGCAATATAAGAATATGACTAAACGTTTTTCTTCATGGAAATTTTTTAATACATGGTGTCACTGATAAAAGTTTTGTGTGCATAGTGCAAAGACTCGACTTAACCATGACAAAATTTGTTACAAAAATATTTTAAGTATCGATTAGTTCTTACAGCTTTACGTAAGTATAATGAAAGATCAAAGAAACCACAGAACAATGATGGATTTCACTGGGATGATTAGGAAATTACCATCAAACCTTGAGGGTTGAGCTGTTACTATGTTTATTTGCAGGCATTTTACCTCGTGATCATGTAAAACGGCTCAATTTAGTCTGGCAAATATCCATCGTCTCACTCAGGAACAAAAGATGGTCTCATTCATTCAAGGTCAGTGAGTTCATGTGAGGTCGCTTGGTAGTGGGCGGAATGAATTCCTTTTGGTTCTTTTTCCCGTATGTACTTTTATATTCATCTTTATCGTAAATCTATTAAAAGCAAAAACAATTCTGTTGTAGTTTTTGCAATCTGTTTAAATGTTTCCCATTTATTAGTTTCCTTCTCAATTTCAGTTTCTCAACATCTTTGCTAACAAATGGAAAAGTCAGCATTTTTTGTTTTGACGTTCCGTTTATGCAAATACATTTCAGAAAAAGTGAAATATTAATAACATTCATCAATCCAATGCCACACTGTCATCCTGAAGCGGGGGAATCCCTGTTTGCTGTCTCAGCAGCAGAGAAAAGGAGTGGAGAGAGGAGGCGGCCTGGTCTTCCAGGAAGTCTCGCCTTGTTCCTTGTGGTTTGCTCGAGAATGTACAAAGACAAATTATGCCGTTGTCATTTGCTAAACAATATCCAAAGTCATTCCCCTTAGAGAATTGCAGAAAAGTTTTAGTTTTTTTTTTTCTCTCTCTTATTGGAATCAAATTGACTTCTGGTATTTCTTTGCTCCGTTTGGCAGTGCTCTGCAAATGTGTCCTCAAAAGATCAAAGCAAGCATGAAATACATTACAACACGGTTCTGATAGTAAATCATGACTGCAGTCATTTGATCATTGTAAATGGGCAGGTTGTGACCTCAGGTTTCAGAATCCCCCCGCTGATGGTTCTGGCAGCACTTTCTGGAGCACCGTCACTCCTGAATTGAGCGTTTCCTGGGTTTTCAGTGGGAGTGAATTCAAGTGCTGAGAGTCTGTGTCAGGCCTCTGATGGAATGTTGCCATTCTATATAAGGGCATAAATGTGTTTTTGTCTGTTGTCAAGTCATTCTGTGTTCCACAAGCACTTCATCCTTCCCAGCACAATGAAATCAATGAGAAACATCATTTGAATGCGGAAAGACAACTTAACCACTGCCTGGAGACAGGAACAGACTGTTGCTTAAACAGTCGACTTATTATGGTGTGAATTAGGCCTAAACTTTTAATGAAGTCTAGGTTCACGCTGCTCCAATAAACAACATTTCAATTTTAGAAAGTTGGAAACAATTGGAAATCTAACTTTTTTCAAGGGTATTTATGTATGATTAGTGGTGGTCGACTGATATGTCACCAAGATGGATATATCTGCATTTTTCAAATACCAGCATCGGCCGATAAGTTTTTCTGTTTGGCTGATGTGTTTGAGACGGGACTTTTATTATTTATTTTTTATTTTGAGAACGCCAGCGCCTGCGCACACAGCTCTCACATTCTCCCACTTCATTGTTTGCTGTCACCATTTAACAGTTATGAACAAAGGAGGTATTCAAAAAAAGTATTATAGCGATTGCTTTTATATTATTAGTAATATAAAGGCAATAATATTTTCTCGTTTACCATCAGCATTCAGCAAATACGCATTTATATAATGTGCGTGTGTGTGTGTGTGTATATATATATATATATATAT
>NW_015656157.1:3046917-3052192 GCF_001515625.1 Sinocyclocheilus rhinocerous
TACATATATATATATATATATATATATGTATATAATGTTTGTATAAAAACTATATATATATATACACACACACACACACACACACATACACACACATATGCATACATATATGTTACAGTTTTTTAAAAATGTAAAGTTAAAAAAAATTGATATGGATGAGATCTTAGATAAAAAAGAAATGATGCATGATGGCAGAGTTTTCCACTCTCAGTTTCATGTCACTGCTTTTAATCTATGTTTATTATCTCCATAATCAAGTAGAGGAAGTACAAAGACTTTGAATTTGTGGCTTCTAACAGAACTAGCATGCATTTGTTTTTAAACCTTTTATCTTTATGAAAGAGGACACAATCTTGCTCCGAGATTCTCACGATACTGCTGTGACCCAACTAACATCGCAAACCTACACACCTTCCATGTTGCAAAAAGTCATGTTTCGTTGCAGCTCTGATTCAGCGGTTCACACTAACAGCTTCTATGCACACGAATGCACAAAGAATACAAGGATCTAAAGCATTGTGATATATGATTGTATCAGTACAACCCTGAATTTGAATATATTTTAGATTGTAAACAGCTCATTTTGAGGTCAACCTCAATCTGACTAATTTTTCTTCTTAACACTGAAAAATGGCTCTTATTAATGAAATGGATCAAATACCACAGCCCCTGGCCACCCACCAGTTCCTGGTTGTTTACCACTCGCTGGTTTTCCTCGAACAGTGAAGAGTTCTTGGAAAATCTTGGCTGTGCAAAGAGCGTCTCGAGCCCCTTCAGATCCCTCATATATTCCACTAGCGAGCACACACTCTTTTACTACAAAAGCCTCTGATTAGCTGAGTCCATTGTCCTTCACAGCCAAAGCATAATGCTGTAGTGTTGCGTGTGACGTACCATCTGCACTTCATCTGCTCTGTGTTTAATTAGATTGTGGGTTCAGTGGTTCAGGGAATATTTACTGTGCGTATATCTCTCAGCTATCTCTAATCTGAACTCTTGTGCATACGGTTCTTTATGGTCATCTACACCGGATGAATTATGCAGTTTAAACATTATAATTTGTCCCACAATCTCCACCACATTCAGATCTGGCATTAACATTTGTTTCATATCCAGATATCTTAAGAAGTTTTTTTCTTAAAGTGCGCTCACATTTACCATTGCTCATCGAAATTTTGCGGATGAAATCCAATCATTCGCTCATGTTGCTCACATGATTTTCCTTTCTGAGCTATGCTTCATATATCGCTACGTTATTGACCAACAATGGACCCTTTTTTCTTTCTTTCAATTTTCGCTAATTTCATGACTATGCCCTTATTTTCTCTGTAACCTTTTGCAGTACAGGTCAGGAAGTAAAAAAGTGACTGGTAAAATTGTTCTCGTTTTCTTTTCCCTCAGGACCTCTCTGGTCTGGATGATCTGTCGATCTTCTCCCCTCCGACCGACTCTTTATCCGAATACACCGTTAACAACTTAATCAACACTGAAATGCCTCCCAATGTGCCCACGATATGGGACATTAAAACATCACCAGCATCAGTCCAAGAGGTGAGGCTAATTCCTGACAGCAAATGCATTTTATTCCAGTCGTGGGTGTGGCCTAATGGTTAGAGAGTCAGACTTGTAACCCAAAGGTTGCGGGTTCGATTCTCAGGTCTGGCAGGAATTGTCGGTAGGGGGAGTGAATAACCAGCACTCCACCTTTAATACCACGACTGAGGTGAGACCCTTGAGCAAGGCACCGAACCCCCAACTGCTCCCCGGGTGCCGCAGCAATATGGCTGCCCACTGCTCCGGGTGTGTGTTCACAGTGTGTGTGTGTGTGTTCACTGCTGTGTGTGTGCACTTGGATAGGTTAAATGCAGAGTACAAATTCCGAATATGGGTCACCATACTCGGCCACACGTCACTTTACTTCAAATGCTAATGTTGAACTTAACCAATTGTTTACAGTAGTTTTTGGCATTTGTGCTGAATATTATTTCCGCAGTACGAGAAACAACACCTGTGAGTGACACACCCATAAACATTGTTCCCGCTCTGATAGTAAAGCATGTGATTTTTCTGTTAGCTTTAACTTTTTCTTTCAATCTCTTTTGTTTTTCTTTTTCCTCCTCAGTTGAATTCTAACAGGAATCCAATCATTCGCTCATGTTGCTCACATGAATTTGCCATGCTGAGCTATGCTTCATATATCGCTACGTTATTGACCAACAATGGACCCTTTTTTTTTTCTTTCAATTTTCGCTAATTTCATGACTATGCCCTTATTTTCTCTGTAACCTTTTGCAGTACAGGTCAGGAAGTAAAAAAGTGACTGGTAAAATTGTTCTCGTTTTCTTTTCCCTCAGGACCTCTCTGGTCTGGATGATCTGTCGATCTTCTCCCCTCCGACCGACTCTTTATCCGAATACACCGTTAACAACTTAATCAACACTGAAATGCCTCCCAATGTGCCCACGATATGGGACATTAAAACATCACCAGCATCAGTCCAAGAGGTGAGGCTAATTCCTGACAGCAAATGCATTTTATTCCAGTCGTGGGTGTGGCCTAATGGTTAGAGAGTCAGACTTGTAACCCAAAGGTTGCGGGTTCGATTCTCAGGTCTGGCAGGAATTGTCGGTAGGGGGAGTGAATAACCAGCACTCCACCTTTAATACCACGACTGAGGTGAGACCCTTGAGCAAGGCACCGAACCCCCAACTGCTCCCCGGGTGCCGCAGCAATATGGCTGCCCACTGCTCCGGGTGTGTGTTCACAGTGTGTGTGTGTGTGTGTTCACTGCTGTGTGTGTGCACTTGGATAGGTTAAATGCAGAGTACAAATTCCGAATATGGGTCACCATACTCGGCCACACGTCACTTTACTTCAAATGCTAATGTTGAACTTAACCAATTGTTTACAGTAGTTTTTGGCATTTGTGCTGAATATTATTTCCGCAGTACGAGAAACAACACCTGTGAGTGACACACCCATAAACATTGTTCCCGCTCTGATAGTAAAGCATGTGATTTTTCTGTTAGCTTTAACTTTTTCTTTCAATCTCTTTTGTTTTTCTTTTTCCTCCTCAGTTGAATTCTAACAGGTTTCAAGGTTTAAACTCGTTGGATGACATCACTGCTATCATTAATACACCACCCATTGGAGGTTATCAGGTAACTCCCAATCAACAGTTGTTAATTGCTTTTAATAATGATATATAATAATAGTAATAAAATACTATTAAATAATAAAAATATATTTTTTATTCACAATATTTTTATTGTGTTTAAATAAATGATTTTTAAATAAAAACATAAAAATGTAATAATAAAAATACAAATATATTTTTACTAAAATATAAATATAATTTCTTCAACATGTAAGAAAGATTTTAAGGTATCTGTAAAGTCAAACTGTCTTTCTCTTTCTGTTTTTCTTCTCTTTCTTAATCTTATCACGTGTTTACACAGAGACCCCAAACACAGCCAGAAGAGGAAGAGGAAGTCGAGGTGGAGGAGACAGAAGAGTTGGGTCATGTTGACACCTATGCAGACTACAGGCCCTCTAAATGTTAGCATTGCTTTTATGCACACATTTTATGGCTATTAATGTCATACTGGAAGATTCATATTGTTTTCGCTCTCTGTATTGTTGTCTCAGCCAAGATAGGAATATCCCACCCAGACCGAGTGGTGGAGACCAACACTTTATCCAGCGTACCTCCTCCAGATATCACCTACACCCTGTCCATCCCAGAGACCACCATGAATTTTGCCAAACGATGTTGATATTTGGAAGCACCAAAACAAACATGGCCATACCCCAACAGGACCTTGTCCCTATTTTGATAAGTCTGCCCCACATGTACGTACACAACCCAGTGACGATGGCGGAATCTCCTATGCCTGCTGGCCACAGCATATTCAAGCAAAAGCCAACACAGATTAGTTGTGTGAAACAAAGCAAAATCCACATAACTCACCTATCAAGAAGAAACAAAGCAACCTCGCGTCCGATTCCAGGCCTTTCCCGCTCCTTGAGTTCTGTCCACCGCTGGAAAGCTGCGCCAATATTTACGTGGGTCCTACCTCTTGCCTGATCGTAACCCCTCTTTTTAATGTTTTGTTCCTCCAAAATTTTCCTCTTTTTTTTTTTTTTTTTAATCTGCCATCTCTTTCTATAGTCGATCTGCTAATATCCATCCTGTGCACTCACTGAGCGCTCTCTTCTCCCTATCATTACTAGACACGGGTGTATTTTGGGACTGAGTCCAACACTGTGGTCAAAAGCGTTTTTCAAATATTGCTTAGTGCACCTTTAATTTTAGATTACATTTTAAAAGTTATACACTTTCATTCAATTCAGCATCGGCATTTCTGTCATAATCTCACAAACATCCCTGTAGTTCCATCATAAAGACATAGTAAATTCAGCATCCCACTGATTGTTTGCAAATATTTTGTACTTTCTCGTCATTAACAGACCATTAATATTGACTTCTTTATAACACTCTACAGCAACATGAAGTGATTCTCCAGAACAACCAGCGGGCCGGCTTCCTCATAGGGGACGGAGCTGGAGTTGGCAAAGGCCGCACAGTGGCTGGCATCATTCTAGAAAACTACTTAAAGGGAAGGAAGAAAGCACTATGGTAAGCGATCTCCAGATCCATCAAGCCCTACAAAACTCCACATCAAACACCAACTCTAGATACGTTGCCTTATCCTCCTCATCTCTCCTCCAGGTTCAGCGTCTCCAATGACCTGAAATATGACGCAGAGAGAGATCTCCAAGACATCCATGCACCCAATATACAAGTGCATGCCTTGAATAAGGTCACTATTACTCTGCAGCTCAGTACAGCAGCCCTGTTAACGGAGATCACGTTTCCAGTGTAGCAAATTCTCACAGACTTTCCCCGTAGCGTTTCTCAACATGGCTAACTGTAACTGTTTTCCATGCAGATAAAGTACGGAGACACAGCTACCTCAGAAGGAGTCTTGTTTGCCACCTACTCGGCACTAATTGGGGAGAGTCAGGCAGGCGGCCAACACCGAACGCGTCTGAAGCAGATCCTAGACTGGTGTGAGCCGGGTTTTGATGGAGTTGTATCCTTTGCCTTCTATGTGCATAAAATGGTTTTTGGCAGGGGGTTTCTAACTCTGTGTTGCCTTAAACCCTTTGAAAAACACTTTTCCAAAATTAAAGCAATATTAAAAAATAAATGTTATCACAATAATCGTGGCCTAAATGGTTAGAGAGTCGGACTCGTAACCCAAAGGTTGCG
>NW_015656157.1:3052358-3080340 GCF_001515625.1 Sinocyclocheilus rhinocerous
TTTTTTTTTTATTTTTTTTTTTATATAAATATGTATAATGTTTGTTATGTTCATGTTACTTTAACAAAATTTTAGTTCTTACAGTTAAAATACATTTTGTAAAAACTTTTTATTTTCTTCTGTTTGCCCCATTGCAACTTCTTTGGGGGTCTGTTTCCGACCCCGGTTGGACTTTTTTTATTTTTTTATTTTTATAAACCTCAGGGGGAAAAAAAAGAGGGTGAACAATGAAGCTGGTTTTGCCCTTGACAGTAGGTTTCCTTTAGATCATATTTGACGAATGCCACAAAGCCAAAAATGCAACATCCACAAAGATGGGCAAGGCCGTGCTGGATCTGCAGAACAAGTTGCCACTGGCCAGAGTGGTGTATGCCAGTGCCACAGGTGCCTCGGAGCCAAAGAACATGATCTATATGAGCCGTCTGGGGATCTGGGGAGAGGGAACCCCCTTCAGAACCTTTGACGACTTCCTCCACGCCATTGAGAAGAGGTTTGCACAGGAGCATGAACTTGTTGGCTGGCAAATATGAAAACAGTCCTTTATGGATATGTAATCTGAATGTACTCTTCATTTATAGGGGCGTGGGGGCCATGGAGATCGTCGCAATGGATATGAAGGTCAGCGGGATGTACATCGCACGCCAACTCAGCTTCTCAGGAGTCTCATTCCGCATAGAAGAGATCAGCTTGGATGATGATTTCAAACTTGTGTACAACAAAGCTGCTAAACTTGTGAGTTATGAGAAGAATCCCTGAAATCCAAGCCATTCCCCTCACTTCTACTTTAATGTGTGTTAGTGGTTAGTCCTGTTGGTCAAAGGAAATTTTTTAAGACTTTAAAGTAAAGAAAGGCTATGCTTTGTTGATTGCACACTACCGTTCAAAAGATTTTTTATGCTCACCATTATTTGATAAAAATAGAGTTAAAAACAGTATTATTGTAAATATTTCTATTTAAAATAACTGTTTTTATCTTTTAATATATTTTAAAATGTAATTTATTCCTGTGATGGCAAAGCTGAATTGTCACATGATCCTTCAGAAATCATATTATGATATTATGATCATATTATCATATATGCTGATTTGGTCAAGAAACATTTCTTATTATTATCAATGTTGAAAACAGTTGTGCTGCTTAATGTGTTTGGGAAAGCATTTTTTTAGGATTTTGAAAAAATTGAACTGACCACAAACTTTTGAATGGTAGTGTACATGTTGAAAACAAGTATTTGAATATAATATTTGTTGAAGACATCTCCTATTATCCAGTAGGTACAAAACGCTGAACAGAACCATCTTCAGAAAAAAATTAATTAATTAAAATAGTTCACCCAAAAATTTTAATTGACATCTAAACCTGAATTTTAAAAGAATATTCTGGATGACCTTTTCCATAAAATGGAAGAGAATATGGACTAGTGCTGTCAAGCCCCAAAATATTGTTTGTCTTGGTAATCTTTAATCAAAATCTGAACATTTGCTTCTGCTCTGGAATGGCAGTCCTTCTCTGATGATGTCAGTTTGACGGCTTGGGCAGAATATCCTTTTAAACACACCCCTCCAACTGTTAGATTGATATGAGTGAGAGACAGAGAGGAGGAGCGCCAAAATAAAACCATGCCCTCTATTCAATATTCCGTTTCAGAAGGAAATAAGTCACTACACTGAAATAAAGTCGGCAGCAACCTCCGGTTCACGCGGACTTTGAGGTTATCTATAAGGCAGTGTGCTCCAAAACAGTGACAAAATTCGCATTTAGAAGATATATAAGCATTCAAAGCTTGCCGTTCGTCACTTCCGCCAAAATGGCTCAACAATTTTTTTGACGTCACATCGTACTTCAGCTTCTCATTAAACTTTCTGTCCAATCAAATGCTCTCTAGAATCCGAAGCGCCCGCTATAAAATAAAATAGACACTATAAAATAGACGCTGAAGCCGCGGCTGAAATCTTTATAGCAATGTGGATGAGATTGTGGCTGGCATACCCTGTCAAATGCGGCTTTACAGAGCTCAACGGCTCTGAACGGCTCTAGCCCAAGCTGTGATATAAACGAACGCTATTGGCTATTTTAAAAAGGGGCGGAGCAGCTTGATATGTCCCGCCCTGTCTTCCTGTTTCAGTTAAAATGACGTCAACACATAGAGTAACCCTGCGTGTTTCTAAGCATTTCAGGGGACCTTTAAAGGTGCATTTTTGTCATTTTGAAGCTTAACATCTTCAGTCCCCATTCACTTTCAGTATATGAAAAAGAGTTACCAGGATGTATGGGTTTGGAACAACACGATGGTGACTAAATGATGACCGAATTTTCATTTTTGGGTGAACTGTCCCTTTAAATGAAGTACCATCTAAATTGGTCTGTAAATGTGTTACTTTGCTGTGTACATACATCTGACACGTATATCTGATATCTCCTTTGCAGTGGGCGGAAGCTTTGGCCGTGTTCATGCAGGCCGCTGACGAACTCTGCATGAGCTCCAGGAAATCCCTATGGGGTCAGTTTTGGTCATCCCACCAGCGTTTCTTTAAATACCTCTGTATCGCTGCCAAGGTGCGCTGCCTGGTGGAACTGGCCAAAAAAGAGTTGGAAGCAGGGAAGGTCAGTCAGATCAGCGACCCTGAACTCTCTCTCATTATTATTTGTTGCTAAGGCATTTGACAGTTTTTTTTCCTCTCTCTAGTGTGTCGTGATAGGGCTACAGTCAACAGGTGAGGCTCGAACCAGAGAAGTCCTTGACGAAAACGACGGACACTTGGACAGATTTGTGTCTGCTGCCGAGTAAGTGAATTTTGGGCATCATTGAAACCTTTCTAAAATATACGGCCACCTTATGACTACTTCTTTCCAGAGTAGTGCTCTTGCAGTTTCACAATGATAGAAAGGTTTCTCAATATGTTACTGTGGTCATCTCACAGGCCATGTATCATTCTGAAACCTAGTGTCATCTGATAATAACCACTTCCTTAAGCTATTGGCCATTACACAAAAACACCTCTTCTAGTCGACTTATTGACACAATAATGTGTTTGTGTGTTCCTCAGGGGTGTGTTTCAGTCTCTGGTCCTCAAACACTTTCCGTCAGAGAAGCAGAGAAGAGAAAAAGGAGCTGGGAACAAGAGGAAACGTGAGTCGTGTTGTGTGTTAGTATCACTGTCCATACATTGCCTGTCTTTGCTTTCGGCCTCATGGTTTGATTGAACGTTCTTGCGCAGGTAAGCCACGGGCACGGCAGCCAAAGCAACCCCGACAGATTACTGATGTAGCGGGAGTGATCAACATCAGCGATGACAGCAGCACCGAGTCTGACGCCATGGACAGCGACTCCAACTCCTCGCCAGACTCAGTCCAAGACAACACTGACGATGTCATCTTCATCAATCAAACCAGCTACCAAATGGGTATGTTGACTGTGTATTATATGGTGCAACTCATATTATCTCCCCAAAAAAGTCACTTACAGCACCTTTGAAGTAAACATAAGCAATTGATTTTCGCTTTCACCCTTTCTTAGCACGGTTAGAGGAGATGAAACAAGGGCTTCTCAACAAGATCGCTGAGCTGGGAAAAGAACTACCTCTTAACACACTGGATGAGCTCATTGATAAATTTGGAGGTCCAGAACAAGTATCAGAGGTCATTATTTATGTATTTATTTTAATAGTCCAAGGATAGTTACACTTCAAAAACAAGGTTGTGTCCAGGTGCTAAACATCTTTTATGTCTATGCGCCCAGATGACGGGACGTAAAGGCAGAGTGGTGCG
Source organism: Sinocyclocheilus rhinocerous (assembly GCF_001515625.1). Taxonomy (NCBI): domain Eukaryota; kingdom Metazoa; phylum Chordata; class Actinopteri; order Cypriniformes; family Cyprinidae; genus Sinocyclocheilus; species Sinocyclocheilus rhinocerous. Next base: position 3,056,128 of record NW_015656157.1, read on the forward strand.
TCGGTCTGACGGCAGCGTCCAATATGAGTCTCGCGCTGAGCAGGGCCACACTATCGACCAAATCAACATCAAAGAGAAAGATCGCTTCATGAATGGAGAGAAGGTAAATCTCAGAAAGAAAATCACCAACCTTTCGGCTCCGATTCCTTTGGTCCATCCAGTAACACTCTGCTTTACTCCCTTCAGTTGGTAGCCATCATATCAGAAGCGGCCAGTTCTGGGATTTCACTTCAAGCTGACAGAAGGGTGAAGAATCAGTGTCGGAGGGTTCACATGACCCTGGAGCTGCCTTGGAGTGCGGACAGGGCCATCCAGCAGTTTGGTGAGTCGGCAGCATTGCCTTATGTCTACCTATTAAGTTTGTGGCCATGCACTAGTTATTTTGTCTACTCTAAGTGGGACAGTCTACCATCTCCAGGCTAGATCACAAGTGCTTCGATGCTGTTGAAAAGTGGTTACACTGTCAACACCCAACATGGCGTCAATAATTCCACAGCCTCTAACCTTGTCATCAAAGCTCTCTTCCCATAAAGAGTGTCACTGTACCAAAACAACTAGCTGATAAAACGTTCTGTTCCTCAGGTCGTACTCATCGTTCCAATCAGGTCACGGCACCGGAGTACATCTTCCTAATCTCCGAACTGGCAGGCGAGCGACGATTTGCGTCCATCGTGGCAAAGAGGCTGGAGAGCCTGGTGCGTTCTTGACATGCTAACTTCTAGTTTGTTTCCATTTCTCAGTACTTTAAAAATTGTAATTACATATATGTGACCCTGGACTACAAAACCAGTCTTAAGTGTCAATTTTTCAAAATTGAGATTTATACATCATCTGAAAGCTGAATAAATAAGCTTTCCATTGATGTATGGTTTGTTAGGATAGGACCATATTTGGTCGAGATACAACTATATTGAGAAAATCGCCTTTAAAGTTGTCCAAATGAAGTTCTTAGCAATGCATATTACTAATCAAAAATTAAGTTTTGATATATTTACGGTAGGAAATTTACAAAATACCTTCATGGAACATGATCTTTACTTAATATCCTAATGATTTTTGGCATAAAAGAAAAATCTATAATTTTGACCCATACAATGTATTTTTGGCTATTGCTACAAATATACCCCAGCGACTTCAGACTGGTTTTGTGGTGCAGGGTCACATATTTTATTACACGTTTTTGCTTGCATTAACATGTTATATAATTAAAGGGCACCTATTATTCCCCTTTTTACAAGATGTAATATAAGTCTCAGGTGTCCCCAGAATGTGTCTGTGAGGTTTCAGCTCAAAATACTCCACAGATAATTTATTAGATCATTTTGAAAATGCCTATTTTGAGAGGAAGCAGAAGCATGCTGTTTTCGTGCATGTATCTTTAAATGCAAATGAGCTTCTTCTCCCCGCCCCCTTTTCCAGGATAGGGCTGTGCCTTTACAGCTGGTACCTCAAATACTCTGCCAAAAAACATCTGTTTGGTTTTGATTATTGTGTATATCGCGCTGAAATCATGCGTTTTAAAGCCGTATCAGTTTAAACTTCTGATATAGTGTTTTCTGAGCGCACACAGAAAGCAACTGTCACACAGCATGTGAGCACTAAACTAAGTTCTCTTTCATGTCTTATTACTCTTAAACTGTCAAATACACAAGGTTATGTTAAAAACATGTTACAAAAACAGTCAGTTATGTCTGTAAAGGTAAACAGCTGGGAAAGAAATTGCATGCTTATATTAGATCTGTGTATGAAGTGACAACAGCGTAATATGCAGTACCTATACTATATGACCCAAACAATAAAATAAAAACAGAAAATCACTCACTGCTCTTGACCGAATAACTTCTATAGCTTTAATAAGTTAATTTCTAACTTGAATGCTGCTTTTAAATGCTCTAGCGTGAAGATATTGTGTGCGGGGCTCTGCTAATACGGCGGTGTCAGTCAGCAACCATGGGCGGGGCCTAAACAATGTGACATCACAATGCTCAGAGAATCAAAACGGCATGCCTAATGAGACTGATTTGTTTTAATGGGGATTAAAAAATAAGGAGTGGGTGGATTTTTATTATTGTAGGGTGGTTGTGTTCACACACTGCTAGCACACATATATGTCCAAACACCATGTAAAAGTGGATTTTGCATAATTTGTATTTTTCTAATTTATTTAATTTCTTTCAAATAATGTTTACAAAATCTTTCTTTTGTTCTGACTGCAAATAGTTTAGAAACACTGTGTTTCACATGGTGAGTTCTTAAAATTATGGGCCATTAATGTGTTGGAACAATATTGGGACTTAAAAAAAAAAAAAAATTCTCTCCTCACTCCACTTCTACTCCGTACTTCTCATATACCTAAAACCTTACGTTCAAATCACTACTTTGGTCCTGACATTTCTAACCTATGTGTTTGCTTTTCACAGGGAGCTCTGACTCATGGTGACAGGAGGGCCACAGAGTCTAGAGACCTGAGCAAGTACAACTTTGAAAATAAAGTGAGTAACTGTTTGATATAGAACAATGACACTGCTAAAAATACTCAGATAAATCATGGACTAACCCGTGGTCTGTTTTGGCTGTTCCTCATAGTATGGCACCAAAGCTCTAGATAAGATTACCAAAGCCATCCTTGGTCAGATTGAAAGCAAGGTACCCCCTCCAAATGACTATCCTGGTGGCGATTCCATGTTCTTCAGAGGTAAACCGGTTCTGTGCATTATTCTGTTAAGATGTGGATCAGCTAGAACCTTAATCTCACCAAAGCTACCAATGCTTTCTAATCTTAGACATGAAGCACGGTATGATGGACGTAGGCATGCTATGCAGTAATTCACGCTTGGGCATCAACACTGAAAAAGGTAAGGTTTCCACAAGAGACATATTGCATATCTTATCTGTTTTGTCCACACTTGACACATTTCTTCACATGCTAATCACACACATCCACATATTTCCCTACATCATGTGACTTCATGTTGTTTCAGACTGCAATATCACCAAGTTCCTCAACCGGATACTGGGCCTGGAGGTGCACAAACAGAACTCCCTCTTCCAGTATTTTACGGACAATTTCGACTACTTGATCGAAAAGGACAAGAAAGAGGGCAAATATGATATGGGAATACTGGGTAAGCAGCACTTCTTCTGTTGGTGTGGTACTTTAAGTTGCATTAATCTGCTTAGATGACAACATGAAGATTTCTGCTTTCTCTCAGATCTGGCACCAGGAAATGACCAGATTTATGAGGAAACACAGGAGAAGTTTCTAACGGCGGGAAACCCTCAAGATGGTCAAGTTATCCTATATAAGGTCAGTTTTTTTTTTTTTTAAGTAGAAGCAGAGGTTCAAACAAAACAACTCTTTAATGGCAGAGCTCAGAAAATATGCCTAAGGCACACGAGTTTCATGTGTGACATACACTACAAAACATGCTAATCATCCCTTCCACCAAGAGCAAAGTTTATTTTGACAGCTTATGCAATGAGGACTGGTTTAACAGCCATTACTGTAAGCAGTTCCTTGACCGAGAATAAACCACACTGCGATACCTTTTTCTCATAAATTTGGGATCCAGTCATAGCCAGGACATGTTGGACACTAGTCCAACCATTGTGGACATGTCTGACAAGCATTATCTCTGACAGAACTGTTTGTTTTGTTGCACAGATAAGTGTAGATAGAGGTATGACATGGTTGGAGGCTCTCCAGAAGGCCCAAACTCTCAGCAACCCGGACGAAGGCTTCTATTTATCCCATAAAGTGAGTATATGAGCAAAAAATCTCATCTTTCCAAATTTGCATGTAGTTTCCTTGTAGTAACACAGAAAAGATGGTTCCTTGGAAGAACCTTTCTGTTCAGGGGTGAAGGAGGGTTCATGTGTCATTAGAGTTGAACATGTTTGTGCCTGTCTCATTTGCAGTTGAGAGGTAACTACCCATGCGTGCTGCTAGCCGTGCAGGGCCAGGAGCACAACATGATCATCTACAAACCAAACATCGGCAAGCAGGCCCAAACGGAAAGCCTTGATAACCTTCAACAAAAATACCACAAGGTGTGTTCAAACTCTTCATCATAAATGTAATGATCAGAACCTGCTGTGTGGAAAACGTCTCTGCTGACATCTAGTGAGCAATATAGGTTGAAGACACTGTTTTTAAGTGATGTTTTCTCCCCTTGCTTCAGGTCACTCCAGAGGAGGCACAAGATAGCTGGGAAAACCAGTTCACTTTCTCCTTCAGGAAATGTAGTCATGCTAACTGGTGAGAAAACCTTCCAGACTTCTGACTTGGTACTAGTCAAACTGAGCTCAGAGGATTTAACGTGTATGCATGTTTCCTGCAGGAACGGGAGGTGTAAGAAGGTAGAGGAGGGTCAGGAGTGCTTAATGGGTACTCGATTGCGTCAGTATCACATGTTGTGTGGCGCTCTGCTCCGCGTTTGGAAGCGTGTGTCTGATGTGGTCGCTGACATCACCAATTCCAGCATTCTCCAAATTGTCCGGCTCAAAACCAAAGACAGCAGCAAACAAGTTGGTGAGTCAACCCGTTAACCCTTCCTGAGGAGTTCCAAACCAAAAGGTTGTAGGTTCAACAAAACCACTGCAGTCGTTTGAAAGAAGGCGGCATCTTGTAATTAATGTTCTCTCTTCAACCTAGGTATTAAAATCCCAGAGAACTGCATGTCAAAGGTGCGTCAGGAGTTGGTGAGGATGGATGCAGAGGTGAAGCAGCGACATCGAGAGAAGGAGCAGCAAGCTCAGGAGCAGCGTCAGGCTGAGGAGCAACAGAGGCTGATGGCACAGCGTCAGTTTTTCTCCCAAAATTTGTTCACCTCATCTTTGCCAAATCCCAGCCTGGCCAGCTTACCCACTCCGTACATCTCCTTCCCCTCGTTCCCTTCCATAAAATACCCTTTGGAAGAAATCCTGGACTTGTCGGTTCAAAGATCCTCGCCCTCCTCCCAAGTTCGCACTCAAGCTGACCTGGGTGTAGACAACCTCTCCAGGCAACCCGAACCTATGGTGGACGACTTTAACCTTGAAGTGTTTATTCAAGAGCAGCAACAACCACAGCAGGAGAGCCAGGCCACACAGGAAAGCAGTTCAGCACGGGACACAGAACTGTTAGACATGATACTGTCTTTGAACTCCTTTATAACACCCCCTAGTCAGACTGCCCCTGCCTCTTCCTCCTCAGATGCACCTTTGTCGGTACCCATGGTCTTGTCAAATTCCTCCTCTTCTTCCTTGTCCAACTTCACTCACTCACTCACACCACCTTCATCATCTTCCTTGTTGTCGCGCATCTCTCTCTCCCCTACGGACCAGCAGATGCTCCCAGTACCCAACAGCCACTGCAGCTCTGAAGCCATCATAAACGTACGAGAGGTGTTGAACAACATGCTGCAAGGTGGAACAGAATCACGGCAGTCCGTCATTAAGTACCCACAACCCGAGTGAGATCCTTCCAGTCGGACTCTCCTGTAGACGCGCACACACACACGGGGCTGTAGTCTGACCACTGCCGGCGTCCTGCTCCGCCACTGGCCTCGGTTCCACAAGCATGAGATTCTGCTTCATAAGATGGGAGGAAGTCTGGTGTTCCTAAACATTTTGTCTCCATACTATGGATAGTTACCGAGGTTGTCATCCCAGTTTAAACATCCGGAATTTTATACACTGGGGCTTTAAAGAGTATTGATTTACCAAGAGTGAAAACGATTTAAGGTTTGTTTAGGTTATGTCATACCACATCGTACAGTATATTTTGCTTAAAGATTTTGCTCAAGATGGAGCATGCAGCTGCAAGGTGGAACAGAATCACGGCAGTCTGTCATTAAGTACCCACAACCCGAGTGAGATCCTTCCAGTCGGACTCTCCTGTAGACGCGCACACACACGCGGGGCTGTAGTCTGACCACTGCCGGCGTCCTGCTCCGCCACTGGCCTCGGTTCCACAAGCATGAGATTCTGCTTCATAAGATGGGAGGAAGTCTGGTGTTCCTAAACATTTTGTCTCCATACTATGGATAGTTACCGAGGTTGTCATCCCAGTTTAAACATCCGGAATTTTATACACTGGGGCTTTAAAGAGTATTGATTTACCAAGAGTGAAAACGATTTAAGGTTTGTTTAGGTTATGTCATACCACATCGTACAGTATATTTTGCTTAAAGATTTTGCTCAAGATGGAGCATGCAGAAATGAAAAGACACTTGAGGTACCATTTTGGTTCCTCGTTGCAGGAACCCTCCGGGGAAGCACCAGCCACCTTTAAAGGTGCCTCAAATGTGATTTGAGTCCTGAGAGGTCTTCAGTATATATTTTAAGTGCCCCAAAAGGCTTTCTTTTATAAAGGGGCCACTGGAGAAACTTTCTTTAGAGTTACTAAAGGAACTGGCTGTACATTCCTTATAAAACATTACTGACTCTCCATTTTGAAAGTGTGCCTTGAGGTTCTCCAAAGGGTTCTACCAATGTGCCGACCAAAAGGAACCCCGAATGGTGCCTCAAGTATCTTCTTTCTGTAGGATCTTTTTTTTTTTGTGGCCACAGATTCCATGTTGGCCTAGCTGAAGTTGTACAAACCTCACATATGCAAGACATAGCGCAAAGTTCACTTCGGCAAGGAGCTTAAGTTTTGTTTTGCATTGGGCAATCATCAGCTTTACATTTCCATGATGAACTTCTTTTAGACAAAACACTTTTCCTGAGGAGCAAGAGAACAGGCTACTGTTGAAATGTGCCTTTGGAACAGACAGTGGAATGTAGACGTAAACACATACTCCTGTACCGTTCACGTGCAGATGTTTGTAATGTATTTATTGCCTTTATTTATCAGGCCTTGAAACAGTGTGCTAGTAGGAGAGCGTAACTTACCTGTGCAGCTGTCTCTCTGTTGTTCTAAAATAGAACAGTCTGTCCTGCTGTCCCCTGTCTCGCAATGTAATAAGACAGAACGGTAACAATCTGTTAGCTGATTGGTTTATTGATCCCAAAAGGCATTTAGTAGCACTTCGTCCCTTTGTTAGTACAATATTTTCATTGTGACCTAGAAACTAAAAAGTCCTTCCTTCCTTACAATCCAGAGTGGATAAAAAAGAAATTAAAAAAAAAGATTTCATCATTTGATGCGATGCGAAAGGCATCCCTGGTACAGTCAAACTTTTATCTAGTTGAATTTAAGCCCTTTATTTAATAGATTCATTGTCAAATGTTTTAAATAATTGTAAGGTGTATAACGATTACTTGATTATTCTTATTTAATTTGAAAGGGACATGTTTTAGATTATTGTTTATATTTTGTTTTATTGATACTATGATATTTGTAATTGTGCAGACAGCAATTGACATTGCTCTGCTGCACTGGGTGGTTGAATATTTTGTTCCTTTTTTCTGTTTATCTTCATTCTTTATGCAGTTGATACATTCTTAAATATTTTCACAGCAATAGAGAGATATTAATATCGAACTGAAACCCAAATATTCACTTCATAAATTCATGGCTCTATGGTGTTAAAACCACTCCCTATCTCAGGATGAAATTTATGTTCAATTAGTTAAAGATTTTTTATTTAATTTAGATCAAATATATCCAAATGTTTAATGTCTGCGTAAAGATATGGTTCGTCTTGTATGTAAAATCCTGTCATTGACACATATTAAAGATTATTTATTTAGCCATTATTGCATATTCACTGCACAGTTTATTTTATTCTTTTCATTGAGGGAGATTCTTTCAGCCACATTTGCACTTGAAAATTTTTATGTGAAATTACATGTAATTTCTTTCTCCTGCATATTGTTGTTACATACTCGTTCAAGAATTTGAATTGTTCCATGATATTATAGTGCATCCATCCAAAAGGCATTTAGTAGCACTTAGTCCCTTTGTTAGTACAATATTTTCATTGTGACCTAGAAACTAAAAAGTTCTTCCTTCCTTACAATCCAGAGTGGATAAAAAAGAAATAAAAAAAAAAGATTTCATCATTTGATGCGATGCGAAAGGCATCCCTGGTACAGTCAAACTTTTATCTAGTTGAATTTAAGCCCTTTATTTAATAGATTCATTGTCAAATGTTTTAAATAATTGTAAGGTGTATAACGATTACTTGATTATTCTTATTTAATTTGAAAGGGACATGTTTTAGATTATTGTTTATATTTTGTTTTATTGATACTATGATATTTGTAATTGTGCAGACAGCAATTGACATTGCTCTGCTGCACTGGGTGGTTGAATATTTTGTTCCTTTTTTCTGTTTATCTTCATTCTTTATGCAGTTGATACATTCTTAAATATTTTCACAGCAATAGAGAGATATTAATATCGAACTGAAACCCAAATATTCACTTCATAAATTCATGGCTCTATGGTGTTAAAACCACTCCCTATCTCAGGATGAAATTTATGTTCAATTAGTTAAAGATTTTTTATTTAATTTAGATCAAATATATCCAAATGTTTAATGTCTGCGTAAAGATATGGTTTGTCTTGTATGTAAAATCCTGTCATTGACACATATTAAATATTATTTATTTAGCCATTATTGCATATTCACTGCACAGTTTATTTTATTCTTTTCATTGAGGGAGATTCTTTCAGCCACATTTGCACTTGAAAATTTTTATGTGAAATTACATGTAATTTCTTTCTCCTGCATATTGTTGTTACATACTCGTTCAAGAATTTGAATTGTTCCATGATATTATAGTGCATCCATTTAGTTTTCTCAGTGCCTCTCTAAAAACAGCCAGTAAGATGAACATGTGACTTAAGTTTCGGTTATGCATTCTAATAAAGCATTTTACACAATGAAAGCACTATACGATGAGGCCATGAAACTGGGACAAAGTCAAATTAGTCTCTGTTACTAAATAGAAATCCATTTGACTTGCTCTGTGTATGATTTGCACTAAAACAGCATAAATGAGTTTCTGTCTGGTTTGTGATCCAGTGCTGCCATGTTTGTTTGCTCATAGCCCTTCATGGGAATGTTCAATTCTGTAAACATCTCGATTCATTGGCTTTGCTTTTATATCAATATGGCTTTTACGTAATTTATTGCTATGAAAGAAAAACATGCTACTGACTATATGTATCTTGAACCGTTTTATTCCTGTGTTCTTATGCTTTTGTCACTTTCTATAGGCCTATTTATAATCTAGATCCAATTGTATATATTGTAAAAAAAAAAAAAAAAAACAACAACAAAAAAAAACAAATTGTGCCTTTTGACTGTTTCTTAAAGAAATTGTTTTCTACTTGTATCTAAAGAATGGAACATATTACAAACTTTGTTATTAACAAGGCAAAAAATAAAATGTTCAGATTATGGAGTTTGTTGTGCGATTATTTTTGGTAAATTAATTAAAATTATTGTTGTATTGCTATATGTTGCCAATACAAAAATTGTAGTTTACTGATGATGATATTTAAAGGAAAATAATTTTACAAATTAATAATTTTATTGCATCTTAATTTGAGAGCACTTAGCTGATGTTTTTCTTGATTTTTCTCCAGAAGTATATAAATATGTTGTTGTTTTTTTCAGTGGCTTTGTATGTTTACATATTAATTTATTAATGTTTACATATTAAAATATTAATTAATAGGCCTATAAACATTTTACTAGACATTGTGGCTCTTTGGAAGTTTACTAAGGCCCCTAGTGGTCACCTGTCCTCTGGTTGAGAACAGTTGATCTAATGATTCTAAGGTACTTCAAATGATACCATAGTGTTACCATCATGGTTTTGGTGGCAATGTCAAGAAACATGGTAACACCATTGTACCTTTTGTAAGTGTATGAAATGTTGTAACTAAATTAAAATGATATACCATTTTGTATTACCCTTGACACCAAAGACCATCAAGTTAAGTTTAGTCTTAGAAAAGACTGGCTACTACACTGCAAAAAATTATCTGCCAGTGGGGTAAGTAAAATATGGCAGATAATTTTACCTGTTTTAAGCAAAATGCACTTAATTTAGTTTTTTTCCCCCCTGGAAACAAGACCAAATATCTTAAGTCATTTGGCTTATCTAGTAAAAGTATCTTGATTTAAGAATTTTTAAATATTTTGACTAGAAACGACAAAAATACTAAGTAAGATAAGCCATTTTTTGCAGTGTAGTCCCTGCAAATGCAAATACGGTGGTACAACAAAGCATTTCGTGGTAGCCTGCTATTTTGCGTAATATATATACTCTTCCTATTATTTGAAAGAATCTTAACTTATTTTTGGGGTTGGAATCGTGTTTACTTGAGGGACAGTCAATGTATTCACTGAGGAAAACTAGCAGCAGCTAACGCACTTCAGTCAGGCGTGTGACCACGCCTTCCCGACTGATGGCGCTATAGTGTAGGGTACGGAATTATTTTACTCTAATCGTCTAATGAAAAATATTTTCTCAGGCATATACAAGTATTTTTAGACAAAATAACAAAGAAAAAAAATCTAAAAATATTTTTATAGCACAGTAGGTATTACTAAAGAAATGAAGCCTCGAATTATCTATCTTGTCTTATTTTAACACATTTTTAGAGACTTGTTCTCAACGTATTTTATTTTGACACTATGCATCCCACAGCCATTTGGTGTGACAAAACGGAAAATAAGATGAAAATGACACTGTAGTGTAGTGTTTGGTATAATAACTGGCTTCGTGACGAATCTGCCCAACCTACCTGTATTAAACTCCTCCCCCATGCTTACAGGTACACGAGCAGGTGCTGTATAGATGCTGGGAAATATAACGAAACCTTATTAGAAACCTGCAGGTGCCAGGCCCTGTAAGGCCTCCAATACGGAATTAACTGTGAATATTAGCTTTCGTTTTTAAAGCAGACACATAATAAGGTGAGTCCAGTGTTTTTCTTTCCTGCTGCTTTGTTGTGTTGGCCTGAGTCATTTCACATTTTGCTGAAATGTAAGCTGTTTGACTGGAAATTACGGCGAAATGGTAAATAATTGGCGGCATTGTGTAAACACAACCTGCTTCGTGTGGTCTCTGAATTTACAGCTCGTATTTTAGATCAGATTTTAGATTATACATGTTTCTACTTCTCTAGGTGAGTTCGTGTAGCTAGAGCTATGTGTTGCCAGATTGTTTTTGCTAAAGACACTTTATTGGTCCACAGTTTTGAGCATTTTCTGTTTCTAAAGTCTGACTTAAACCGTAAAATTATTTGTTTTTAGCAAAGTTCGTATTTGTTGACGGCAAAATGTGAATAATGTTGATGCACTTTAATATGTCTCATTCATATGAGAAACATTGTTAATCGTTATTTTAATAAGTCTTTTCCTAAACATAGCCTATGTCCTCAATTTTGAACCACTGTCTTGTGAACATATGGTTTCATTTAGAAAACGAACCGTAATATTGTATGTTTTTAGCCATTAAAAATTCTGACTTATTAAATGTGAATGTCGGTTCATTTTAATTTAGGTTATCTGTTATATTATGAGAACCGTTGTTAATTTTAAAAAATTCATAAACTAAGCAATAGCAATGTCCGATTCTTTCGAATAGTTCTTTTGAATCGGATCTTTTTAATGAACATGTCGAGCCAGTTCACAAATCCTGTCTGAACGATTCGTACGCGTACCGAAATCGTAGGCTACTGAATTAGTGCACTGAAAAAGGGATTCTCGAGTGAACTGAACAGAACAGCGAACCGTTTTTAGGAATTTTGGGTCATTTTCTGACTCGTAATGAGCCGAGAACCGGTTTTAGAGTCATCCAAGAATATGACTGATAGGCCCACAATAAGTTTACATAGCGCGTTTGCAGAGAGGAGGTGGTTTCTGAACTTCTGTTCGAAAGAACCGATTCGCTGAAATGAGACCAATGATTGAAACAGTGCTGCAGTAAACTCCGCCTAATCTGGCTCTACTGGTTCTGCCACTCATTTGAGTCAATGCGTGCTTTGTAGTTTCACTGTGGTTTCGAGACGCAGCTTTCCCTTACAGTATATCCCCATTTCTCTTCAGTGATGCTATTCACATGTCTGAGCCAAAGATATAGTTTTGAAAGACGTTTTTCTGTTTTTGCATGGTTAGTGTAGTATTCCCATCAACTGTATTCAGTCCTTTAATTGTCGTTGTATGAGTTTCTCTGAAACTGAGGTGTGTTGACGTCTAAAGGTTTAGGCCAAACTGCCCTGCTAACAAAAATATGTTTTAAGAACATTTTGCTAAAGTTCCCATTAAGTTATCCGAATGTTCAAGACATTAAATTAGGGCTGCACGATAAATCGCATGCGATATTTAACGCGCATCTTGTCAGAAAAGCCCTACATTAAATGTTGTAAAATTGATTTTCTTGGTTATGCGTACATTAGAGAAAGCATTAAGTTTGTTTATCGTTTTGCAAAAGTTACGGGAATGTTATTAAAGACCAGATCACTTTGAATTAACATTCTATTAATGTTACCGGAAGAATGTTTATTCATGACTTTGAGGGAACTTTGCCAGAACGTTACCTAAAGTTCTGGGAATGTTCCCTGTTGGCGGGTGTGTCGAAACATCTCCTATGTTCTTTGTTTCCTTATGTTTTCTGTTATGATGCAGAACAACTCATGTAAATAGTTGTAAAGAACTGGGCTGGACCACCAGAAACATGTGGTCTCCTATTATGAAAGCGTTTCCAGATAATGTTTGAGGGGGCACACCTTTGCACAACACCATCTGACATTAGTACATACCTCCTGCATTTCCTGTCAAGACTGTTGCCCTGAGGGCGTGAAATGATTCCAGTAAGATGACCACACTTGGGTTTTTGGAAAAAGGGTGCTTCGATTTGGACACTTCCTAAATTTATTTTTATGTAACCACAGAGATGAAGCCCACATCTTTGATATGGGAAATCCAGCTGTATTCCATTGGTAGCTATACTTTGTTCCTGTTGCTATGCTGTTGCTAAGGTGTTCAGAGTGGTTTTTAGCATGTTATGTGTTTTGGTTTTTTGTGTGTTTGCTATAGGGATGGTTGACTTAAAGGGACAGTTCACCGTAAAAATTAAAATTATCATCATTTACTCACCCTCATGTCGTTTCAAACCTGTATGATTTTCTTTCTTCTGCAGAACAGATAGTATGACGTGAACGTTATTGTTACCATTAACTTCCATTGTATGGAGAGAGAGAGAAAAAACACTGACATTTCTCTAAATATCTTTTATGTTGCACAGAAGAAAGTGGTGGCTCAATGCTCATTTTGTGTCTGAAATAACTTATTCTGAAATATGTTAGAAATACGATTCATAACATTCCTTTACATCCCACACATGATGTGCATGTCTTTAATTTCTGAATTCAAGTTCATTTTTAAAAGATTTTTGTATTATGAAATACAAATCTGACATTGACAAGACAAAGTTAACTTTTTATCATGAAATATATTTTTGTTAATTAAAAAAAAAAATAATGATTGTATACGCTCACGTGTATTCAAGGTATGAGGAAAGTATGTTTTTGCTTTTTACTTGTTCACATTTTTTTTTCATTTAATTGAAACTTGTTGAAAATGATATAAAAGTTCTTCAAAACCATATGAAACCAACATGAATACAAACACTACATTTCTAAGAATTTGTCTTATTTTATTCTTATTTTTATTTATTTTTTCCATTCTGGACAGTGTTAATATTGTTTACTAATCTAAAAATAATTTTAAAAAAAAAAGTTTTTTGGTGTTTGAAATAAATCTGAAATAATATAAATTATAACTATACTAAACCTAAAAAACGTATTGGAAATGAGAGATTTTGCTTTGGCAACTTCCTGAAATAAATACTATAACTTAAATAAAATTGTATTAAAGCTAAATAAAAATATTGAAGAAAAGCTCATCCAAAAGACAAAAGCACACAAGTTAGTAAAACTGAAAAGAAAATGAAAACCGGAAATATAAAATAAAATTCAAAATAGTAATAAATACTGTAATATTATATAAATAATACTAAAATAACACTGATTGTGGAAATTTATGCTAAATGTCACTGACCCACATGCTTAGCGTTAGTGTTTGTGTTCTGCTTCATCAAGCCCAACATATGCAGAAACCTTCAGTGTCAGATGAAACATTAACAGGCCGGGTAATGATTGTCAGTGTAACCTCATCAGCTTCCTTTAGCAACTCGAGGGCTTGTTATCGGAGGACATTCTCAAAATATTTGAGGGCATTTTGGGAATTTTTTGGGGGGGTTTTCGATGCCTTGGATACCAAGTCTGGATTATGAAACCTTAAATAAACCATTCTCTATCCATCAATAGTCTTCATAAGGTGGCATTGTCTCAGTGAATGGAGACTGCCCCACCTAGAGATCCAAGTTCCTCCTTAATTCCTTGAGGGACAGTAAATATCAAAAAGTACCAAAGGATTCGTTGAACTAGTGGGTGGAGCTTTCTTTGGGCTCAGGTGGGGGTTCGTACACAGTTTGTTTTTTTCCACATTAACTACTTGTCAGGTGCATGCATCTCCAAAAATGGAGATAGTATATTTCCTCCAATATTTTGGATACCCTGCTTTGTTTACCTTCCTATGCTAATAAGGTAGCCTGTCACGTTTAGTTCTGTCTGGTGGAAATGGAAGTGAGATTTAAAGGGACGGTAAGTACTAGTTGTTTATGCTAGCAGTTGAATGTGCCTAACATTAGCTTTCTTAAGTTTACTAAACAGCGAAATGTGTCATCTGAGCCATGTAATAACAGCTTTACACAGACGAGACTATAAATACTGACTTGCACCTGCTTTACTGGGGCTCAAACCTGTATAGTTTGAGGCTTTTGTTACTGTTATAGGGTGTTATAGTAAAATAGCCTTAATTACGTACAGATTGAATATGATAAACTGGCAAACAGTCAGTGTACTTATTTGTATTGTAGTACACTAATTGCAGGAGTCATGTGCTTTCCTCATAGGCAGGGTTGTGATTTCAGTCATTTTCTAGATGCTTACTCACTGTTTTTTACTACATGTTGTACATTGTTACATTTCATTATTATACGCTAACATGTGACTTAGCAGCTATGACCCTTAAAGGGATAGTTCACCCAAAAATGACATTTCTGTGATCATTTACTCACCCTCATGTCTTTTCAAACTCATGACTGTTTTTTTTTTTCTTCTGTAAAGCACAAAAGGAGATATTCTGCGGAATGACCTAGCTGCTCTTTTTTTAATATAATGAAAGTGAATTGGGACTCGGGCTGTCAAGCTCTAAAATGACAGAAAAGTCCATATGATTCGAAGATTGTGCTGGTTAGGTTTATGCAAGTTCACATAAATGAATTGAGTCTGGTAACCCATTAGCTTTGTGTTGGTAAGGCTCTGTGCAGTGATGTGTTTAATATAATCATAAACTACAGCATAGTCAGACTCAGTAGTAGTAGTATGTCAGAACAGGTGTAGGAACACTGGACTGTTAGAGTCCAACATATTCTATGAAGGGAGTTTCCTAGAAAAGAGTAGTTCTGATATTTGCATCCCTGCTTTCCTCGGTGTGAGCCACTTCCTTTATGACTATCGCTGGTGTCATCGACAGTAGTCATAGTTTGTTTCATATCAGAAATCTACGCAATTTCAAAGTAATACTAGTGTCCTGTGTAGTCATAGTTTTTATAGTTTTGTGTTCATATATGAAATATGTTCATCAATTTATATAATATTTGTGCATTTTTTTTAGGGGACAGTCACAATGTCACACCTAGATTTTTATATTTTCTGAAAAAAATGAGTGGTATAGATGTGTTAATTTTGTTTTGGTTTGTGAACAGACACTCTCTCTGACCTTTGCTTGCCAACACCGGCCAGTAAAAACATGGGAAACATTCCAGGAATTCTCTAGTCCAATAGAAACCGCTCTCACAGCATGGTTACAGGTCTTTGTTTGGGGATACGTAAAACAGTTTGACTTGAAATCAAATGTTAGATATTAAAATTCAGCAAATTTTACAATTCATTGCTCATTATTAACTAACTTGCATCAGCCGTACTAAACATGAACTTCAGAATAGGGTATGGTACTGATAATAACTTTACCAGTCATGATTGACGAGTATTTGTAATTTAGGTCATCATATGTTGGCAAGTTTCCAGTGGTCGGTTTCAAAATCAAATGGCATGCCAGTGATTTTAGCCACTCAGTGAATGCCTCCTGAGAGACGTGTATTGTCAGACTGTTTATTGGTTTGGTGAGCCGTTGGTGAGGAAGTGTCGGGTATCGCTGATGTCACGTGCTGGCTCCGCCCCCACGTACCTGTATGGCAGGAATTCCGCAGGTGGGAGCATGCTCAGCTAGAGCCATTCCCTCTCATGCTCGGCTGTGCTGACAAACAACAGCCGAGTGCTGGACCTTCAAAAAGAAGTGAGGCCCTCAAAAACTGGTGCTTTTCATCTGAACAGATATTTGTGTGGTAGCTTTGTAAATGTTGATATTTTGTTGCTGTTTGCTTGATGTTGCACAAATAAATGTAACCTCTTCTTTCTCGTTTCAGAAAGCAGTCATGGAGGAGATGACAATATGGGAGCAGCACACGGTCACGTTATCAAAAGTAAGTTGCGAATTGAGGGATTATTTTCGCTTTAGCCACACCTTTATCGAGCTCTGTACAGGTTGTCAGAGAACATGACGGCAGGTGTAGAGTTTCCCCAACAATTGAAAGTTGAGATGGATTGAAAGTTTAGTGAGCAATAGTGATACCATGATTGTCGTAAGAGTTGTTTCCACCCGTCACTAGGACACACCCGAAATTTTGGAATGCCAAGTTTGGGGTCATGTGGTGCATTTCAGTATAGAAAGAAGCTGCCTTCATCCAATCATTTTTTGTTTGTTTACTATGTTTTTTTTTTTATTCTTTTGTATTTTTGAAGTACTTTATTCATCCATTTGATTTTTTTGTGTTTTGTTTTGTATTTCTTCTTTCATAATTTGTTTTTTTTTTGTTGATTTTCTTTTGTTATATATTTTTTTGTCTTTTTTTATGTGTGTGTTTCATTCTTTTCATTTGTTTTTTATTTTGTTTATTCTGTCTTTTGTTTAGTTCTTTTGTTTTTTGTTTGTCATTTTGTTTTTGTTCTCTTTTGATTGTTGCTTTTATTTTGAACACATTTTGATTATTTGTTTTTCTTTTGTTTTTGTTTTTCTTTCATTGTTTCATTTTTTTCATTTGTTAATTCTTGTTTTATTTATTTCATTCTTTTTAGTTTTTTCTGTTTTGTTTTTCATTCTTTCATTTTTTTTCACTCATTTGTTTTCTTTTTTGTTGTTTTTCTTTTGTTCATTTGATATTTCTCTTTCTTTTTCTGTCTTTCTTTCTTTCTTTCTTTTGTTCGTTTCATTCTGTTTCTTTGCTTCTCTTATTCTTTCGTTATTTTTTTGTTTGTTCTTTACTTTTTTTTATTCATTTCTTATTTTATTTCATTCTTTTTTTTATTGTTCTGTCATTCTTTTTTTGTTTGAGCATCCATTCTTTTATTTGTCTATTCTTTTGTTTGCAGGATTCCAAGGTCGGCTTTGGTTTTGCGGTCTCAGGTGGGCTTGACAAGCCCGTAAACGGGGACACAGCAGTGATGGTCTCTGATGTGCTTCCCAGCGGCCCCGCCATGGGTCGTCTTCAGTGAGTACACGTCCACTTCCCCTGCATTCAGACCCACACTACTTCCTCCCACAGATCCTGTCTAATCCTGTCCGACCTGTCATGTTTGTGTGCAAGATGGAAAAACCAACATAGTCAAACATATTTGGCAGATGATTTTTGTGATAGAGACTCACGTGATTAATTGCCCGCAGGACACGAGATCAGATAGTTATGGTGAATGGCGTTTCGATGGAGAACGTCACCTCACTTTACACTATTCAAAATCTGAGGAAGTGCGGGAAAATTGCAAACATTGTAAGTGAAAACATTGCCAAAAGCATTCTTGAATGTTCTATGCATGTTCTATGCATTTGAACTGAATTTAGTAACTTTACAAATAAAAAAATTACACTGTTCGTTCATTTTGTAGACTGTAAAGAGGCCACGCACAGTTCAGATCCCTTCGAGCAACAGACCTACTCGTTCTGCCTCACAATCCAACATACTAGATGACGAAATGCCACAGAGGAGGGGTCAGCGCAACACAGACACCAGCCGTAACCGACGAACTCGAAGCGTGACACCTGACCGCAACGGTCACGACCTTCCCATCATGTCCGGCTTCAAGAGACTTCCCAATCAGGATGTGCAAGACAAACCCGTCAGAACAACCCTGATCAAGAAAAAACCCACAGATGGTCAGAATCTCAGTGGCTTTGCATTGTATAATTATTAGTGGTTCTTGCCAAGATTTTGACATGTTTCTCTCTGTAGAGTACGGAATGAAGCTGGGGAGTCAGATTTTCATCAAACACATGACTCCCACTGGTCTGGCTGCCAAAGAGGGCAGCCTTCAGGAAGGAGATCTTGTTTTGAAGGTGAAGAGCTGGTTCTTTAGAAACCGTTCCAATGCATGCAGATGTTGTGTAATCTTTTTGAAAATTCTGGTTTAGATTAACGGCATGACGACAGAAAATCTGTCCTTGCTGGAGACCAAGCACCTGGTGGAGAAGTCTAGAGGTAAACTGACCATGTTGGTGTTGAGGGATGAAAGAAAGTTCCTCGTCAGCATTCCAGAAGTGGAGGACAGTCCTCAAAACAGTGCCGACGAGAGGCGGCAAGACAGTAGCTCGGAGCTGGATGGTAGGAGTAGATGTTTTTACAGCACGTAGCTGATCTGTGCCGTATCACATACTATAGAGTGCTGCAGTGATGACGTATTTTTGTAATCCAACCCGGTTGGCATCATCTTGGTTCCCTCAACAAAACCCAATAGGATTTTTTTTCTTCCCCATTGACTTCAGAACGATGGAGCCAGAACTGCTAAAAAATGTCCATGTTTTGGCCTACAAAAATACGCCATCTTTGCAGCACTCTATTGATGTGGGTTTTAATATTTACTTTTCAATTTTTGCCTGAAGAAATCTCAGACCTAGATTCTGACGCCCCCACAAACCGTACATCCCGTCCAAGAGACCGACGTTCTCGCAGGTAAACATCTCAACTCTAACCTGATCTCATTTAGTTAAATGATCTTTTCACTAACAGAGCTCACTGATCTGCAGAAATCGTGCCGATCCTGTGTCAAAACCACGTGAATCGCCCCCTTTGCGCTCTACACTCACAAGACCACCCGCCCAGTCAGTGCCCCCTCGCAGAGGTGAGTCTTAGTTGAACAAAACTCATTGGTTCTCATTCATGAAACACATAAAACCATGACAATGTTGTCAGATTGATTTTACATAGTGGATTATCATGGCCAAGAGGTTTTGACCTTAGTACTTTGCCCATTGTTGTATGTGCAAGTGGCTGAATGATGCTTTGGTTTTTGTTCAGTTCCCTCAGAGTCTGAATCGGACCGCAGCAACTCGCCTCCATCGTCAAGACATGGCACTCTCGATAACAGAGACCGATACAAGTAAATATGGCTTTGCGTGAATTTATTGGCCCCATATGCATGTAGACAATTATGGCTCTGCAGCACCATAGTTATATATAATGTTGTATTTAATTTGTTTTGTTCAGAAATAATAATGAAACTTAATGAAACAAACTTTTTATTTTATTTATTTATTTATTTATTAGGGTTTGTTTGTTTTGCTATTGTTGTTGCTATTGTTTGTTTTTTATTTTTCTATCTGTGTTTTTTGCCTTTTATTCTTGGTTTTATTTTTTGTTTTATTTTAGGATTTTTTGTTTTGTTTTGCAGTTTATCTTATTTTTGTTTGTTTTTTTCAGTCTGGGTTTTTTTCAGTTTTTCTTTTTTTCTGCTTGGATTTTTGTTTGCTTGTTTTGTGTTTTGTTTTTTTGTTTTTTTCAAGCTGCTATTTGTTTAAGTGAGATGCATGGCTCACATGTTAGTTTGTCTGTTTCAGGGTTCTCTCCGGGATCTCTGCGCTGCCAAACCCTCGAGCCTCACCCGTCACCCAGAACTGGAACTCCTCCACTGCCTCTCAGCCTCGCAGAGGTCTGCCTCAAATCGCTCCGACACACAGTATAGCTGATTTCACCATATTACATATAAACCAGCTCTGGAATTAAAGACTTTACTGAATTATGGCGATTCAGTTAATGATTTGCATAAATGTTGTCAATGATACAATCTCAATAACTTAACTCTGTTTGTTTTGTGTGACCAGCTGTTTCAGAGTCAGATTCAGACCGAAGCGCCTCTCCGCCCCCAAAGCGTGAGAGTCCCAGACCTGAAAATCACTCCAGATACAAGTATGAGTGCACATCAAGAGCAGCAAACACCCAATCCAAATGAACTCTTAAGCACATTTTCAATATCGCTAAGTTGTTGAATTGGCTAAAAGACTGGTATATCTCAAGTATGATTGGAAACAGAAAAATCTGTTCTTATTCCCAACCAGTTCCGTTCTTTAAACTATTATCAGACCGGATGATGTTCATGAAGATTAGTGCAGGGTTGTCCGATCCTGCTCCTGGAGGGCCAACATCCTGCAGAGTTTAGCTCCAAAACAATTGCCTAGAAGTTTCTAGTGAGTCTGAAGACCTTGATTAGCTGGTTCAGGAGTGTTTAATTAGGGTTGGAGCTAAACCCTGCAGGATAGTGGTCCTCTAGGGACAGGTTTGGACATATTTGGTTTAGCGATTCACAAACATGCATGTCACCCTTTATTAATTCACAAGTTTTCAATGATATATCGACTACTGAACTAGAAATGTCTTCATTGCCTCTTTATATCTCTTTTCCCAGGGTGCTTCCCGATCTTCCTCCTCCAGGCATGAAGTCTTCCTCTCTTAGCATGTCTCAGGATTTCCCTCGCCGCATGCCGTCTCCTTACAGGCCTCCACCCAGAGGTGACTTTTCACCCCATAGCACACTTTAGTTTCAATTCTGTGTCCCATTTTTGTGGCCATTCTAGCAGACTCATTCAAGAGCATGTGTTTTCTATACAGCTGCATCAGAGTCTGAATCGGACGATAGTACCGGACCTCAACGCAGACAGGAATCCCGCAATAGATACAGGTACACATGAGGGAGGCATCGCTGCCACTTTTAAATCAACTCTCATCGGGCTCTTTCAGTAGGGCCGATCATCTATCTGCACACGATGAGAAAAAAGTGTGTTCTTTTGTTTTTAATTTGCTTTATGTTTTTTGTTTCATTATGTTTGTGTACAATCATGTATTTTTGTTTCATTGTGATATCTGAAAATGTGGTATGTGTGATCTTTTAAAATAAAAGACACCAAATCAACCTGAGTTTTCGCTTGTAGTATGTTGATTTATGTCACTATACATATTGCTTCTAAGATGTAGATAATCTTGAATCTAAGATCTAAATTTATAAGTATGCAATCAAGTTATCCACCTAATACCATAAACAGCATATATAAAGGCATATTCTGCACATCCAGTGGTGTAATAGAGTTGAAGGTATCATAGATATGGATCTAATGATCTCTTTGATAAGTTTACTGTAGTATTTTCTGCTTGTCCATATGAATCATGGATTTTTGGGACTTAAATTTGACCGTATAGTCACTTATGGATATGGATAGTCCACCCCATTCAGTGAGAGAGACCCATAGAAACCCTGAGGTGAATATCTCCCCCTGTTCCTAATCATCAATGATATTACATTAGTTCCCACTCACTTCACGGACGAGCATAATTAAGTGTCCCCTCGTCTTCCTTTTTTCTCTCACCCTTCCATCTCCCCTTTCTCTTGCAGGGCGACACCTGAGGTCATGTCAGTCCCCGTAATGGATCCCCCAAAATGGGCGAAACCCTCAACGCCTGTACAGAGAGGTACGAGCCAATCATAAACAGAATATTCCAGGTTAAATTTGAACTATTGATGCCATGAAAATAAATGTTTTGTATCTCACTATTAAATATGAAACATGACAAAAATGTTAATGTGCAAATAATAAATATGAATGTAAAATATGTAGAAATATTGTGTATGTTATTATACTTTATTTTCTAAATATTAATGTGTAAATTCTATTAGTATTCATGCACGTTACACATTAAGATTTACATATTATTTTTCCACAATATATAAATATTATATATTCATGGCATGAAAATAAATTTGATCATTTTTCATACCTCAATCTTAAATATAAAAAAATATTTTAAAAAATGTATGTGTAAATAATAAATGGTAATATTAAATATTTAAACATTTGTGTATATTATTATACAGGATTTTCTTAATATTTTTGTGCAAATTCTGTAATTGTTCATATACATCACACATTAATATTTACACATTACTTTTCCATACATTTATAAATTACTTTTAAATATATACATTTTCAATTTTCATGACAAAAATAATTTGTCGTTTTTTTTTTTGGTAACTCAACCTTAAGTATGAAAAATATATATTTTTAATATTAATGTATATATATTTAAATATCAGAGTGTAGATATTAAATATTTAAATATCCATGTGTACATTAAAATGTTATTATTCAAATACTAATGTGTAAATTACTGTAAATTCTCTAATTGTTCATACACATTACACATTAATATTTGCGCATTCATTTTCCATAAATGCATAAATTACATATAAATACATATACATTTTTACATTTTGATGACATGAAAATACTTTCAGTTTTTTTTGTTCCTCAATCTCATGCATGACAAATATTTATTTAAACATGAAATATTTGTGTGTACATTGTTAATTAAATATTAATGTGTAAATTACTGTCAGTTCTGTTAATCTTTCATACACATTACACAGTATTTACACAATACATGATATTCATCACATTCATTTGTTATTAAATTCATATTAAATATGTCATTAGCTATTTAATTGAATTTTAACTAGTTCTATTTGCATTTTAAATTATCTCCAAATTGCTAATAATAACCCATAATACTCTGTAATTTGCATATTTAATCAGCTCCCTCAGAATCTGAATCAGATGCAAGTAACAACTCTCCTCCGAGAACACAGTCTCCATTCAGTAAAAACTCCAGAAGCAGACCAGGGTAAGAGATACTCGTGCTCTTTTCTTTTTTATGTTATTATTGTGCATATAAATGTGACATATTGTTTTGCATTATTGTTTTGTCTCAGAGCTGAAATGCAAGCGCCGATCATCAACAGGCGACAGGATTTTTCACTCAGAGCCGCTCCAGCCAGACCACCACCTGAAGGTCTATATAATGCATTTATTGGAAAAAGATGCCCTGCATGTTGCCTTATGTTTCCTGAATATTTCTGAATCTTTTTTTTTTATTGTCGTTTTGGTTCGTTCGCCAGATTCCTCTGAATCAGAAAGGGCCCCATCACCTGTCAGGAGATCTGAGAGTCCCAGCCACAACCGCGAGCACAGGTTAGGAACTCCTCCTATGACCTATATTTACATAATCCATACTTACAATAGCAAATTATGTCATATTGAAACAGGCTTTGGGAAAGTATGAGTCAATTTCCATGAGCGTTAAGAACAACAGTGTGTTTCGGTTAAAGTTAAGTCAACAAACACCTTGGTTGCCACTAAACAATTCCTTAAGACATTATACTAATCATAGTGGCTCACTGTGTAAAAGTGAATACTGACTCTCTTTCAGTTTCCCACGTGCTAATGGCACTCTCCGTTCTAACGTGTCCATTCCCAACCACACCACGTTGAGCTGTGAGTGTCAGCAGTCTAAAAGCATGCCCATAATGCATTGCAAACTATCGAGTGACTTGAGTACTAAACTGTAACTGTTTTATCTCAGCAAAAACTGTAGAGGAGCCACTTTATTCACTTCCTCCAGATGCAGTGCCAACACCAAACCTGGGGTGAGAAATTTAATGTTTCTTTGTGTGCAGATGAGAGAGTCATGTTTCACCCCAAAATTAAGAGGAAATAATAATCATTAATATTATTAGGGATGCACCGATAACGATACTGGTATCGGGCCCGATACTGAGCTCCTGTACTCGTTAAAATGCCCCGATACCAAACGCCGATACCTCACAGCATGTGATAAGTGCCATATTCAGACAAAGAAACACCGACAACAGACAGCAGAATGGAGTTATTAGAGATTAAAGATGTCTACGAAGTATATGTATGCAATGAATATAAAATATTCAGTATTAATGCCTGTATAGCTGATGTGCGCGAGCTGGTAAGCAAA
>NW_015656157.1:3081176-3108723 GCF_001515625.1 Sinocyclocheilus rhinocerous
TGCATCAGTACAAATACGTGCACGCGTTGCGCGTTTTGCTTGCTTGAGTGTTTGTGCATTATATGAGTTTTTGTCATATTTTATTACCATTTTCTAAACTATAGCGAATAAACTGTGATAATGTGAGAAATGTTGAAGGTGTCTGAATAAATTTTGGTTTGACTGTATCTATTTGATAAATGAAGTTAACCAACTAACATTATACATACTCTTTTGGTTTCTGTACCCAATATTTTAAAAATGTACAAATGCAATGAAAATATCGGTATCGGTACTCGGTATCGGCAAGTACCAAAAATAAAAGTATCGTATCGGGCGAGTACTGGAAAAAGTGGTATCGGTGCATCCCTAAATATTATGCATAAAGAAAAGGCCATTTTGTACGATTTTTTTTTTAACTACAGTTCAAGATAAAAGGACAAATAAGCATAAATTAAAGGCACTACAATAATTATTACAATGATGTATAAATACCTTATTAATACTTATAATATATAGTAAATATAATAAATTATAGATGAATGTTTTATATATTTTATTATATTGTAAATAAGCATAAATAAATTTATGGTGTATACATATTTATATTTAATATTTTTGTTAAATAATTATTTTAAAAAATCATAAATGAAAACAGTAAAACAAATATTACTATGTGTAAATACTTTATTTATATTTAATTTATAATTTTTTTGTTTTTTTTTACATTTATATATAAAATCGAGGACAACTAATACTACGACGTAAAAATATTTATATTTAATTTATAATATTTTGAATTTTTTAATAAATATAATTAATAAAAAAATGCATAAATTAATGACTACACCAAATAAAATCATGATGTATAAATAATTAATTTGTATTTAATTTATTATATTTTGTTTTTTATATATTTATATTTAAATAAGCATAAATTAAAGGCAGAACAATACTGTATAAATACTTTATATGTATTTATTTAATAATATTCTTTTTTATTATATTTAATCAAAATTATGTATCTTTATTATTATTATTATTATTATTATTTTTATATTCATTCTCCATATCAGATACAGCTCAGACCAGAACCATGTCAGCTTTGTGAAGGAGGGCAGCGTTGGGTTGAGGTTGGTGGGAGGAAATGATGTTGGCATCTTTGTTGGTGGTGTCCAGCCCAACAGTCCAGCCCAGATGCAAGGCATGCAAGAGGGTGATCAGATACTGGAGGTAGGACCAAAGAATCACGTACATGTCGTACATGATCAAACCTTTCAGCTGTGCCATGCTTCAAGACTGTTATTTTGGTAGGTGAACGGCGTGGACTTTAATCACTTCACCAGAGAGGAAGCAGCCATGTATCTCATGAACATCCACGCTGGGGAGCGCATCGATATCCGGACTCAGAACAAAATGGACCGTGAGTGCCTTTGTGTCTCCTTATTAGGATTAAGAAGTCAACATGAAATCAAAATTGACCCAATTTAGTTTTTATAATACTAAATAGACAATAGGTTCCTTGTCTTATTGTGAACATAAACCCATTGGGAAAGTAAAATGGGTTACGAATAACAGATCCAAATTAATCTTAACATCTTAGTCTATAAGAAGATTTTGAAGTCCAGCCTTGGTGACTCTTTCTACATCCGTACACACTTTGACCACATGGCTGAGAGCAGTATTGGCTTGAGCTTCACCAGAGGCGAGGTGTTCAGAGTGGTGGACACTATGCACCGCTAATAAATTATAGATGAATGTTTTATATATTTTATTATATTGTAAATAAGCATAAATAAATTTATGGTGTATACATATTTATATTTAATATTTTTGTTAAATAATTATTTTAAAAAATCATAAATGAAAACAGTAAAACAAATATTACTATGTGTAAATACTTTATTTATATTTAATTTATAATTTTTTTGTTTTTTTTTACATTTATATATAAAATCGAGGACAACTAATACTACGACGTAAAAATATTTATATTTAATTTATAATATTTTGAATTTTTTAATAAATATAATTAATAAAAAAATGCATAAATTAATGACTACACCAAATAAAATCATGATGTATAAATAATTAATTTGTATTTAATTTATTATATTTTGTTTTTTATATATTTATATTTAAATAAGCATAAATTAAAGGCAGAACAATACTGTATAAATACTTTATATGTATTTATTTAATAATATTCTTTTTTATTATATTTAATCAAAATTATGTATCTTTATTATTATTATTATTATTATTATTTTTATATTCATTCTCCATATCAGATACAGCTCAGACCAGAACCATGTCAGCTTTGTGAAGGAGGGCAGCGTTGGGTTGAGGTTGGTGGGAGGAAATGATGTTGGCATCTTTGTTGGTGGTGTCCAGCCCAACAGTCCAGCCCAGATGCAAGGCATGCAAGAGGGTGATCAGATACTGGAGGTAGGACCAAAGAATCACGTACATGTCGTACATGATCAAACCTTTCAGCTGTGCCATGCTTCAAGACTGTTATTTTGGTAGGTGAACGGCGTGGACTTTAATCACCTCACCAGAGAGGAAGCAGCCATGTATCTCATGAACATCCACGCTGGGGAGCGCATCGATATCCGGACTCAGAACAAAATGAACAGTGAGTGCCTTTGTGTCTCCGAATTAGGATTAGGATTTCACCATGACATTAAAATCGACCCAATGTAGTTTTTATAATACTAAGTAGACTATAGATTCCTTGTCGTACTGTGAATGATTCTTCTCGGTTTTCCAAAGGAAATGCATTGGGGAAGTAAAATGGGTTACAAATAACATTTCTGAATTAATTTCCGCTCTTGATATCTTAGTCTACAAGAAGATTTTGAAGTCCAGCCTCGGTGATTCTTTCTATATCCGTACACACTTCGACCACGTGGCTGAGAGCAGTGTTGGCTTGAGCTTCACCAGAGGCGAGGTGTTCAGGGTGGTGGACACCATGCACCGCGGGAAGCTGGGAACCTGGCTAGCTGTGCGCATGGGCAATGATCTACACGAGCTGGACAAAGGCACCATTCCTAACCAGACCAAGTATGTTAAAGTAGTAGTTTTAAGTCTTCCTTCCATAGCTGTGGTAAGTTTGGATGATTGTTAAGTATGTTGCATTATAGTTCCTACTTGTACTCTAGGTGTCTGATTCTCTTCTCTATCTCAGGGCTGAAACTTTGGCCAATTTAGAGCAGGCACAGAGAATTAGTGCAGCCGAACGCCAGGCCTCTGGCCCCAGGGCCGAGTTCTGGAAGTTACGGGGTCTCAGAGGGGCCAAAAAGAATGCCAGAAGAACGCGCGATGACCTCCTACAGTTGACAATTCAAGGCAAATTTCCAGCATATGAGAAAGTCGTTCTGAAAGAGGGTTAGTGTAGTTTTTTTTTTAAAGACCAATATTTCTGACAGAGTCTTTGGTTGTAACACATGTATGCTTGCTCATTTGCAGCCAATTTCAAACGTCCTATCGTCATTTTGGGTCCTCTGAACGACATTGCAAATGAGAAGCTGGCCCGAGAGTTGCCAGATGAATTTGAAGTTGCAGGTATGAAAAATTAAATATAGGTTTTGAGATCAATAATTCTTAACATTTCTACTGAAGTTTATTCACTTTCAAATATTTAATATCCCTGTTTTATTGGTTTATAGAAATGGTATCCAGGAGTGGAAGTGATAGTTCATCCAGTGTCATCAAACTAGACACAGTGAGGAGAATAGCAGAGCAGGTAAACTTTTTATTATCATACAGAGTAATGCTGTCAATATAAACCAGCATGTCCTAATTGTGGATCCCAACTGGTTTGGCCACGGGACCCACAATTTCCCATGGTCATCAAGCCACAACCAAATTTATTTCACAAAAATAATTGACACACACACACACACACACACACACACACACAAGTACCCCCCCCCCTTACCTCAAAACCATTTGAAATTTGTGTCAGCACGTCATAATAGAACCCGGCAGCAGTTTTCTGTCGGGGATTTGTTGCGCCGCGCCGCTCACGTCCGTAGACACGGTGTAACATTGGTTTTGCTTTGTTTCACAGAACTAATCGTTGCCTGGGTTGCGTACGTATATGTGGGGCGGAGCTATCAAAATAGGGGCAAGACCCTTTTGGGGTAGGGGCGTGTTTGTTTTGGTGATTTCAGATATCAACATTGGCTACCAGAAATCACTTACTCTGCCTTTAAATTGTAAGAATATGACTATATTGATGAATAAACAGCCTATAAGGTAAGGCTATTAAATAGCAGTCCCAAACTAGTTTGTGTTAATACAGTTAACATGGTTTTAGCCACCACAGTCATTTAAACATACAAAATAACACAAAGTGAAAATAACATGGCATTTTTGGGTTATGGAAAAAACCATTACCATGGTGAATACACAATACTAACATGAACTGTGAATGAAACATGGAAACTGCTCCTGAATAGAATGAATATCATACCTTCATATAAATCATTCCCTGTTAACACACAAAGTACCAGTTGTGTGATTTATTGGTACTTTACTTTTATTTCACATAATGCATGCTCGTAGTTTCTTTTGCGCTTTAGTGTAGTGATATACAGCGCGCCGTCACATTTGCATGTGCAATTGAAGAGTGCACGCTATGAGCACAGTATAATGTCTGACAGGGCAGGATAGTTCGTTTTTCTGAGGTGAAAGACTAACAAGTTATGAAAATAACGATAGAATAATGACACTGACATTTAAGCCTGACAACATCTCATCTGACCGCAGATAATGTATGGGCCAGCATGTTTTTCTCAGGCACTCTTTACTAAAAATGCATCTGACAAGTGTCAACAGCTTTCACGCATGTCTTCCAAAATAAAAGTCTCGCATCAGAAGAACATTTAGAATTACGTTTTTTGTTGTTGATGTTGTTTCTTTAACTATACACATCGCAACCCACCAGTTGAGAAACACTGTCCTAAACCAAACACTTGTAACTTGTTTTCACTTGCAGGAAAAGCATCCCTTACTGGACATTACACCCACGGCTGTAGAAAGATTGAATTATATCCAGTACCATCCCATGGTGTTCTTCTTGGATCCTCATAGTCGGAAAGACGTGAAGGCAATGAGGCAAAAATACATGCCAGGCTCCAACAAGAGCTCTCGTCGCCTATACGCTCAGGCCTTAAAGCTGAGGAAACACTATAGCCATCTATTTTGCGGTAAACCTTTTAAGCCTGTCTTGAATTTCCTGTTTGAATCTTTTTTGAAGATACTTTCAGAAAGTTTTAATGTACTCCGAAAGGCAATCTCTGGTTTTTTGGTTCCCTTCACAGCACGCATTGATCTTCAGCCTAATACAAACATGTGGTATGATGTTTTGAAAGACCAGATTCGGCAGCAGCAATCTAAACCGGTCTGGGTTTCTGAAGTTGCGGTAAGAACTCTAGAGAGAATTATGGTACTAAATGGTACACTCATGTCATGTAGTATTAACGTAATTATAAGTTTTCAACTTTAAAACCTTATTTGTCTTTGTTGAACTCAAAACTTTATGAAAGCTCCAACTTGATTGTTGTGACATAACCAAAACCCAAGAACTCTAAATCAAATCTCTGAGATGTGAATGTAGAATTGGTTCAGAGCCTGCATTTCATACTTGAGTTGGTTAATATGTACTCTGTGTATGTCCAGTTGGAGGGAGGCGGTGATGAAGACCTTGACGCATTCAGCCGTGCAAACAACTCTGACTACCTCAGTGGTGCCAGCGACTATGAGGACACCGATGGTGAGGCCATTACGGATGGTGAAGCCTACACAGACAACGAGGACCTGGATGAACCCTCTGTAGGCATCGCCAGAAACCGTGGCACTGCACTGGCTCGCTCCTCTGAGCCCGCCACTGGGCACAATCAAAGTCCTGAACCTTCCTATGACCCAGAGCCATACCTGGAGGAAGAGCCCGAGAACACCCTACCTCCCGGGGAAATACCTCCCATCCTCCACGTTCCAGAGCCCCGATCTCCACGCCTTTTCCCTGACAGTCCCCAACAACAAGACGACGTCCCCTCACAGCGGAGTTTCACGGATTCAGACTTCAGCACCGGTGACATGGCTGCACCACCAGCACCTTCCGATGTTCCGCCCAACTTCAGGGCACCAGATCCCAAAGAAGTCCAATCAGAGACCCCTCCACTGTCAGCCATAGAGGAGAAACTTCAACAGGTACCATATATACCTAATACCCATGCCACTGACCACTCCACTAATTGCAAGGTAACCCTAACCTTGACCCTAAAATCTGATTAGTTGATGAATCCACCTTAATTAAAATTTGAGTAACACGACATTATTAAGTCAAGTAGGACAGGTTCCTGGATCTACATCCTTTGTAGGGCCGACAAAGGACCTTTTCTAATACCCACACTTGCAGTCTTGGCCACTTGAGAGCATGCCAGGAAGTGCACAAGACTGTCCCATGTCTGAAAAATACCAAAAGTTACTAGTAGTAGAAGTTTAAGTAATTGCAATTTTACAACACTATGTTGTAAGTGTGTCCCATCAGGTAATCAAAGGTTCTACACATATTGGTGGCCTTCACAGCCATTTGAACGCTTGGGCCAAATACTTTAGCTTCAGACTTTGATTCCATCCAGTCTGAGGACATCAAACATGTTTGATATTTTCAGCCGATTTTAGAACACACATTGTTTTCATTTGTTATGCGTCTCCTAGCAACAAGGCGCACATTTCTGCCTGAGTTTGTTGTGAATGGAATAACTTAAAAGTCTGGTAGTGTGTGATCCTCAGTCGTTTAGTGTATGACGGCCAGTTTTTCCTCTGTGACCATTACAAAGTCGGTTTGTGTATGATGCCCAGTGTTTTAAATTCTGTTCAGATTTTAAAAGTCATGTAGTGTAGTTCCTGGATTGAAATACATATTAGGACCAACAGAGACCAACCCCTTTCCCTTACCCTTACCTTACCATACCCTTCACCAAAAAAAAACCCTGTTCTTCACATCATTAATCTCAGAGGTAACTGTTAACCTGACCCTAAAATCTGATTGGTTGATAGTGAAGTTGTTCCAAGACCAACAAGGATGTTGATCCAGGAACACGCTCTACTTGACTAAGTCATGTTAAGCCATTTGGATGCATTCAATATTGAATATGTTTGAAATACTTGATGGAGCTATTGATCATCACATGTTTTACTGTTTCAGGCTCGCATGGCAGAACCAGAAAGGAAACCCTCCCCTTCATTTATAGTGTAAGTATTTTTGCATGGTCTGTCAAGTTTAGTTCCAGATAAAGTACTAAATGAATTAATTTTTCCTTATGAAATCTATTTATAAATCTTTTCTTTTAGATTGGCACATCACGAAGCCATGCAAATGCGGAGAACGCAGATAAGAGGAAGTAATAGTGACAGCGATGAAGACGACAGAGATAATAATGATGATTTTGGTGTCGACGATGACGAAACTGATGACATTGAATGGGGACCTGCCACAGAGCTGTAATATACATGGATCATACTGACATCAGGCACATGGACCTCTCATGTCTCTAGTGTGGACATGTACATTTACACAATCAAACTGGAAATATTTTTTTTTATTTCCAGTGTTTTTTATGCAGTGTCCTTATGGACTTGTGATAGATGACTTTAATCTTGGATCGATTTTGAAGATTTGTGACCGGAATTGCTTCCTTTTGTGGGTTTCGTAGTTTTAATGGATGTGCTGAGATCTTTCTCAGGATTATATAAAAAATAAATATCGCCATTTGTAATAAAGACAATTTGGGTATGCTTTACCCTCTTCAGTAACTTGATAAATATTCTTTTAATTGTTGTTTTTGTATTTTGAAATAAATTTAACAAAGCGTTTAAGCTCACATGATTATTAATGTTAGAGAGTGTATTGAAATTCATCTTGCTACTAACTGTATTAAGTCTTCTCCACAGTCTTCTGTCCTTAATTCACCTCAGACTGCTTAGAAAGTGAAGTCCTATTGGAAGCAAATGGAATTGCAACAATAATAACTTGTATAGTTGCTTTAACATTCCCCTTTCTCCCAGGGCATTGAACAGGGACTTTTTGTCTCAAACAAAATCCTTTTTAGTGAAATGGAATGTTCTTTCCCTAAAAAAAAAATAAAGTCCCCAAATTCCCAAAAACAAGGGAGAATCGATGCCCGCTATGTATGTTCCCTTACTGGAAAATACGTCACATCCATATTTATAT
Source organism: Sinocyclocheilus rhinocerous (assembly GCF_001515625.1). Classification (NCBI taxonomy): domain Eukaryota; kingdom Metazoa; phylum Chordata; class Actinopteri; order Cypriniformes; family Cyprinidae; genus Sinocyclocheilus; species Sinocyclocheilus rhinocerous. The sequence goes on from NW_015656157.1 coordinate 3,089,401, forward strand.
TCATAAATCGCACAAGGGGCCTTACCAGTGCCCAAATTTGTGTACACTATATACTGAGTCACTACCTAGGGTGCTAGGGAGCAGATTGAGACGCACTCCTAGGGAATTTCCTATAAATATATATATATATAAAATATTATTATTATTATGATTATTTTTTTTTTTTTTTTAAGAAATGTAAAGTTAAACGTTGAAATTGTCACCATTCTAAATCTAACCAATGGGGAAAATGTCATTGCATTTTGCCATTGGTTTTCTATTTATTTGCATCCTGAAGACTGATTATTATTATTATGATTATTTATTTATTTTTATTTTTTTTTTAAGACATGTAAAGTTAAACGTTGAAATTGTCACCATTCTAAATCTAACCAATGGGGAAAATGTCATTGCATTTTGCCATTGGTTTTCTATTTATTTGCATCCTGAAGACTGCTATGCTCTGATTTTTCAAGACATACGATATTACCTTAACTGATATTTAAATCTAGAAATAAAAGTGTAGTTAAAATCATGTTTTGTCAAACAAAAAGATTTTAAGACCTGCTTTGTCATGAAAGTGGGCGGTGTTTTAATATTTAATTAAACAGCAGGTGACAGACATTAACAACAACGTGCGAGGCAGTTGGCGAAAGCTTATTTTTGTGTTCAAATGATATAACTCATTGCGTAAACGTCGTTTTAAAAGTCCCAACGAGCATGCATGATGTTATCCAGCCCTCATGTTTCTACAAGGCAACGCAGTTTCACTTGTCAAAAGGACAGAGAGAGAAAAAAACTCAAAAGCGGATGCGCCTCAGACTGTTCTGATGAGTGTCAGTAGATTCAGTCAATGTGCGATCATATTAGAGGTGTGAGACACAAGCCCGAGCTCGGAGTGTGTAAACCTCGCATCAGCGCTTTGAAATGGGGAGCCGGGGGGTGGGCTGGGGGGTTATATCGTAAATTACAAAAAATACGCGTCGGATGTAAACACCTAAAGCTTAAAATGTTCTCTAAAAGGACAAGGGAACTGATAAAGACGCACTCGATGTCAAAGAAGAGCCGAACAGGAAGCAGCCCATCTCCTCTCAACTCTCCATCAGTAAGTCGCACAGCATCTCTCGACTTTTCCTCCTGCCAATCAATTTGATTGACATTTCACTCTCGCGCTCATGTTTTCGACGTTGCTGAAATATTTACGAATATTAGTCTCCAAACACAAATGTAGAATTCAAGGTGATTATTTAGACCGTTGTGTTGTCTAAAAACAGAAAAGGACGGACTAAACTTCCTTAGTGTGGTATGGCGCAGCAAGGTGCATGAAGTTCAGGTTTTGCCTTATTTTGAACTTTTTTTTTTTTTGTCAGGATTTTCTCTAGACTTAGTTACTTTACTTCCAGGTACTTTTTAAAGTTTAATGGCATCTATTGCATTAAAATGATGAGAGATGATGGATAACCGTGTCGAAAGTTGATTTTTAACGCACCGTAGCTGGAAATGTTGAAGCGTGGTGGATCAAGTAGCAAAAGCTACAGTCCTTACGCGACTAGTCAGAGAGTGAAAAAGTCAAGCAGCAAAACTAAATTGGACATCTTACCAAATAGACCCAACGTCTGGCTCAAGCAGGTGGGTTGTATTTAAAAAGTACTTTTGTCAATATGCATATTTTAAGTAGCCTAGTAAATTTTTGTATGTTACGGTTTAAAATATGCATATGTGTATTATGTGTAGGCTACTAATAGCATTTATAGTTTTTGTGAGTATTCGTACACGGTTGACAAGTCAACCAGTGGTGTAGCCAGTTTTAAAACTATTATACATGTCTTAGGACCTCATATAAATTGAGTCTACAAGGAATATGTGTTCTTCTAAAAATTAATTATATCAAAGTGAACTGCAAAACGTTGAAATGTATAGATTTAAACTTAAAAATTTCTATATACGTGTATTATTGTAGTATTCCAATAAGTATAATAAGGTTTTTTTTTTTCAATTTAATTTTTACAATTTTTATTTTATTTTTAATTATGTATAAAAAAAAGCCTATTTATGTATATATTTATTTATTGATTTATTATTATTATTTTTTTATTTTATTTTAGAATGAATTCTCTTTTTAAAAGTGAACTGAATTTTGTGATATCAATGTGTACTTATTGGTTTGTGTAGTGCATCATATTTCACCATCCGTTCGTTGTCTAAAATGAGGCAGAAATTGGTTATAATTGATGAGATTTTCTGTAACTTGGCCTTATGTTCAAGTTCACTTGCACAGGAGGGTTTTTAGGCCTCAGCGAGGCCAGTTAGTGTGGCATCAACTCTACGGGGTGTGACAGGAAGTAGGCCAGGGTTACACAATTGCTCTTGTGAAAGAAGTTCTGTTTACTAACAGCCGTCTATTGTAGTCGGTCACACATCTCGTGCTCTATCCGCAAAACTTTCTACCTTAAAATTTGTGTGCCATGATTATCAGTTTGCCCACACCATATCCTTGTTTGCTTTATCATACAGCTCTCTGCTCTTCAAGAACAGCCTCGGAAAGATGCAGTCGATTCTGTCACCTCTTCGTCCCACACATCCTCCAATCTGTCTCCCCCTGTCCTAGATGTCCCGTCTTCCTGTCCAGGTACCCCTTTGGCCCAGCACACTAAGTTGGTGGGCTGCCCGTCCCCAATGGGCACCCTAAAACGGCCGACTTCCCTGAGTCGAAATCCAAGTGCAGCGGGCTTCCCGATCCAGTCTTGGGTCTTCAGTAAGGGTGCGGGAAAATCCGTCATCGCCCAGAGTCCCTCGCCGGAGACGCCCGAGACTACAATTGCTATCGAGGTGGAAGACATCCCGCCATTGCTACGCATAGTGGAGCGGTTTGCCAAAGCGGTGGAGAAACTGAAAGATGTAGTGCTTGAAGGTAAGATAATGGTTTTCTTGGAGAAAACATCTGTGAAATTTATGGAATAAACCAGCAGCTGTGATTGCCAGAACTTTACCGTAAAAAAAGTGGTAGAAACATTTTAGGTTTTACGAATTGAACTTAAATTTACAGTAAAACAAAACTTGTATCTCGTTAAGTAATATAATATTAATCTACCAGGCTACTAAAATGTGTTTTGTACATTTAAAATGTATTCGCAACCATCATCACAAACAGGGTTATAATAGTAAACTAAAATTAAAACTAAAATTTCTTGAAATAAAATAAATGGTAACTGAAAATAAAATGTAAAAAAAAAAAAAAATTTAGCTAGTTTCCTCAGCAGTTTCATTTAGTTTAACATGATGTACTAAAATAACAAACTGAAACAAAAATGAACAAACACCTATATAGACACGTAAAAAAACTAATAAAAACGACAAACTTCATTATTTGAATGAAAAACCATCACAGTTTCACAGGAAATTTTGGGAATGTCAGTATTTTACTTTAAAATTCCATTAGATTTACTAGTTTTTCACTGTATGTAGTAAGGGAAATTACCATTAACCAATCAACAGGTCTTTACTATAGAATGTTTAGTCTTTTACCATTAAAATTGCAATCAATTTTTACAGTGTAGTTGACATGGATCAAAACGTTTCATGGTACTTATTTTCAAGTTAGAAACGCACAACAGCGCTCACTACTTATCTGCCACATGACTATTTGCACGTCCTGCCGCAAACATCACCTTCCGCTGAGGATCATGTGATCGTGGAGCAGAGAAGGGGCGGGGCTGAGTTTGCTCAATAGGCCATATTCTTCCTGTATCTGCAGTGAGGCTGAGTTCCTGTGGTGCACCACACTGGCGCAGGAAATGGTTCTCTCAGAAAACACCCCTTCTGCTCTCAGGACTCGTCAAGCAACGTCATTCAGCATCAAGCCTATAGTCTTACCCATAAATAATGAAATCGGTTATTATATCGGAGTTTTCTGATATAGTTTTCTCTTGATCTTTTCCGCAAGAGGATCCTTATAAAAAGCACTGTAATGGTGCCGTGATACAGGGATGATGGTAATACCGCGGTACTCTGAGAGACTGTTGCAGGTGTTTTTAAACTTTTTGGTGGCAAAGACCCTCAAATATGACAACCTCATGTGAAGCAACTCTTTCGTGAAATATAAAGGCTGCTCTATATTTCTTGTTTTGGAACCCATTTGCATTTTGCTTCTGCTAAATTATTTATTTTTATTTTTTATTTATTTTATGCAATATATATTTTATTTTTTATTTTATTGTATTAAAGCTAAAAGTATTTAAGTGATATTCTGGAAATATTTAGTGTGTATTAAGCTGATCATTTTCCTGATCATTAAGTTTGATGTATTCTTTATATATATATATATATCAAACAGGTGGGTTGTATTTAAAAAGTACTTTTTTGTCAATATACCTATTAAAAGTAGTAAATATTTGTATCTTACTGTTTAAAATATGCATTTGTGTATGATATGCGTACTGATAAGCATTTACCGTTTTTGTCAAGTGGTGTTAACCAGTTGTAAAACTATTATACATGTTATCTTAGGACCTCATATTGAAAGTCTACAAGGAATATTTGTTCTTCTAAAAATGAATTAGATCAAAGTGAACTGCAAAACGTTAAATGTATATTTAAACTTTAAAATGTCTTATTGAAATATTATTGTAATATTCCAAGTATTATGACGAGTTGTCAATTTAGTTTTCATAATTTTTATTTAAATTAATTATATGTAAAAATAACATATAGGGGAAAAGTTTTATATATATATATGAATGAGAGAGAGGAAAAAAGTAAAAAAATAAATAAAATTATTTTTAAATGAATCTTCTTTAAAAGTGACCTGGATTTTGAGATATCACCCTGTTAACACTTACAGGTTTGCGTATCATATTTCACCATTTGTTCAGTCGTTTGTTGACTAAAATGAGGCAGAAATGAGTCATAATTGATGGGATTTTCGGTAACTTTGCTTTATATTCATGTTTACTCGCGTGGGAGTGTTTTTAGGCCTCAGCGGGGCCAGTTAGCATGGCATCAGCTCTTCGGGGTGTGACAGGAAGTAGGCCACGATTACACAATTGCTCTTGTGAAAGAAGTTCTGTTTACTAACAGCCGTCTATTGTAGTCGGTCACACATCTCGTGCTCTATCCGCAAAACTTTCTACCTTAAAATTTGTGTGCCATGATTATCAGTTTGCCCACACCATATCCTTGTTTGCTTTATCATACAGCTCTCTGCTCTTCAAGAACAGCCTCGGAAAGATGCAGTCGATTCTGTCACCTCTTCGTCCCACACATCCTCCAATCTGTCTCCCCCTGTCCTAGATGTCCCGTCTTCCTGTCCAGGTACCCCTTTGGCCCAGCACACTAAGTTGGTGGGCTGCCCGTCCCCAATGGGCACCCTAAAACGGCCGACTTCCCTGAGTCGAAATCCAAGTGCAGCGGGCTTCCCGATCCAGTCTTGGGTCTTCAGTAAGGGTGCGGGAAAATCCGTCATCGCCCAGAGTCCCTCGCCGGAGACGCCCGAGACTACAATTGCTATCGAGGTGGAAGACATCCCGCCATTGCTACGCATAGTGGAGCGGTTTGCCAAAGCGGTGGAGAAACTGAAAGATGTAGTGCTTGAAGGTAAGATAATGGTTTTCTTGGAGAAAACATCTGTGAAATTTATGGAATAAACCAGCAGCTGTGATTGCCAGAACTTTACCGTAAAAAAAGTGGTAGAAACATTTTAGGTTTTACGAATTGAACTTAAATTTACAGTAAAACAAAACTTGTATCTCGTTAAGTAATATAATATTAATCTACCAGGCTACTAAAATGTGTTTTGTACATTTAAAATGTATTCGCAACCATCATCACAAACAGGGTTATAATAGTAAACTAAAATTAAAACTAAAATTTCTTGAAATAAAATAAATGGTAACTGAAAATAAAATGTAAAAAAAAAAAAAAAATTTAGCTAGTTTCCTCAGCAGTTTCATTTAGTTTAACATGATGTACTAAAATAACAAACTGAAACAAAAATGAACAAACACCTATATAGACACGACAAACTTCATTATTTGAATGAAAAACCATCACAGTTTCACAGGAAATTTTGGGAATGTCAGTATTTTACTTTAAAATTCCATTAGATTTACTAGTTTTTCACTGTATGTAGTAAGGGAAATTACCATTAACCAATCAACAGGTCTTTACTATAGAATGTTTAGTCTTTTACCATTAAAATTGCAATCAATTTTTACAGTGTAGTTGACATGGATCAAAACGTTTCATGGTACTTATTTTCAAGTTAGAAACGCACAACAGCGCTCACTACTTATCTGCCACATGACTATTTGCACGTCCTGCCGCAAACATCACCTTCCGCTGAGGATCATGTGATCGTGGAGCAGAGAAGGGGCGGGGCTGAGTTTGCTCAATAGGCCATATTCTTCCTGTATCTGCAGTGAGGCTGAGTTCCTGTGGTGCACCACACTGGCGCAGGAAATGGTTCTCTCAGAAAACACCCCTTCTGCTCTCAGGACTCGTCAAGCAACGTCATTCAGCATCAAGCCTATAGTCTTACCCATAAATAATGAAATCGGTTATTATATCGGAGTTTTCTGATATAGTTTTCTCTTGATCTTTTCCGCAAGAGGATCCTTATAAAAAGCACTGTAATGGTGCCGTGATACAGGGATGATGGTAATACCGCGGTACTCTGAGAGACTGTTGCAGGTGTTTTTAAACTTTTTGGTGGCAAAGACCCTCAAATATGACAACCTCATGTGAAGCAACTCTTTCGTGAAATATAAAGGCTGCTCTATATTTCTTGTTTTGGAACCCATTTGCATTTTGCTTCTGCTAAATTATTTATTTTTATTTATTTTTTATTTTATGCAATTTTTATTTTATTGTATTAAAGCTAAAAGTATTTAAGTGATATTCTGGAAATATTTAGTGTGTATTAAGCTGATCATTTTCCTGATCATTAAGTTTGATGTATTCTTTATATATATATATATATATCTTTTTTTAATTTTTTTTTGCTGACTTCTATACTATGCTAGTAAATGATTACAATGGTACTTGGTAATTGTCAATCAAATAAATAATAGTAAAAACAAATCATCATAGTAATAATTATTGGTGGAACTACTTTTAACTCACTGAAAAAATATTTAGTATACAGCTTTCAGTGATTTTGCCGTATTATTGCAAATATATATGGCCTTGGTTTTAGTGGTTGACCCATGCCGCATTTTCCACCAAGCTTTTGTCTTCACTAGAATGGTTTTATTTATTTATTTATTTATTTAACACAAATATCCTACATTCTCTGATTGAATAAAGCCTGTTGTTCGTGCTTCCCATTACTGTACAAGTCAGGTAGCTTCGACAGAACAAAGAAACAAATCAGCAAGTAACAGTTGTAGGTGTTTTTTGCTTGAAGAGTTACAGTTAAGAGCTGTGACAGGAGGAAGTGGCTTGTAGACGTGTCACAGCAGACGAGAAAGCACTGCAACAGTGTGAACAAACGGCCTGTCTTGCATCATCTTGACTCTTTTAGGATCACTGTAGATATTTCTCAGCATGACCGACACAAAGAAATATCCAGGTCATATTGTGCCCCATAACCAAAAGAAAAATGTTGAGAAATGACAAAGTGACGCCTGTTAATTATTATTTGTTAATTTATTTTGCTCTTTTATTTCTTTGTTTTTGTTTGTTTAATTGCTTATTTATTGAACAAAACTGAACAAATGAACATAACACTTACTCATTTGTATATGCATTCTAATTGTGTTTTGATTTATCTTATTTTGGGGTTTGTTTGCTTTATGTATTTTATTTGCTAGTTTATGTACTGTTTATTTGTGTTCATGTGTTTTATTTATGATTGATTTTAATTATTTTTATTTGTTTGTTTGCATCTATGTGGGGTGAAATATGACCCAGGTAACAATTTTATTTTTTATTTTTTATTTTATTTATTTTTATTTATTTATTTTCTTTTTTTAGATTTACTCATTCATTTAATTATTTGTTAATGACATTTTATTTGTTAATGTATGTGTTGTAGTTTTTTGTTTATTTATATATTTTCTAGGGATGCACCGATACCACTTTTTCCAGTACTCGCCCGATACCGATACTTTTATTTTTGGTACTTGCCGATACCGATATTTCTATTGCATTTGTAAATTTTTTAAATATTGGGTACAGGAACCAAAAGGGTATGTATAATGTTAGTTGGTTAACTTCATTTATCATTTTTTTTACTTTGTGGCATTTTGTAATTTGCTTATGGTGTAAACTATGAGCCAGATATTTAATAATAGGTTTGCATATTTGATAACGTAGTGTGAAGAATGTTATTCATTATTTGGCACAAAGTTAAATCAGAAGTCTGAAATGAAAACTGCTTGTGTGGCTGTAATCTAGATGTTCATTTTCAGCTGATAAGAGTCTGATAATGATGTTGTTTTTTTTTGTTTGGTTTTTTTTTTTTTTTGCAGACAAACAGGAGAATCGGCGTCCGCTGGCCCATGAGTTTTTGGGGGAGGTTCTGCGCATCCTGCGGCAGGTCATCAGCATGTACCCTCTCCTCAACACGGTGGAGACGCTCACCGCGGCCGGCAAACTCATCTCGCAGGTCAAAGGTCAGAGCAGCCATTTACAGTCATTTTACAGCAGTAATGCATTTCTGTTGTCATTTTAAGCTATTTACCAACATAATTTGTTTTATTTTTGACTTCAGGATACCACTATGAAGTGTGCAATGAAGCAGACAAGAAAGATTTTGAGAAGGCCATCGAGACCATCGCTGTAGCCTTTAGCAGCAAGTGAGTATGGAGAGTATGGCTTTCTGAGTATGCCTCAGAAAAAAAGGAGTTGTGCCTGTGTCTCATAATAGCGACTTTGTTTCTTGCAATTGCAAACTTTATCACAATTGCCTTTATTGTTTACTCTGAGATGCAAACAGGCTTACATATTTTGCAGTATGCATACTGTGCTCTACTTTGCTGTATGAATGGATTAACTGGATTACATGGTACATTTACCAAAATGTGCAGTATATAACCAGAGAGCAATAGTGTATTGATTGAATTCTGTATCCCACAATGCAGTGTGCTCGACTTGATTTTCTATTTCAAGTAAGTGAATGTAAATAGAAAGAAATGAAAATGAAAGTAATTTCACCCCAAAAGTTTTTTAGCATTTCTTCTTTTGAATTATTTATTTGATCAAACTGCTAATGGTGTTAATAAAAAAAAGGGGTTTTATATATATGGCACATTGCTCCTTTATTTATTTATTTATTTATTTATTTATATATATATATATATATATATATTTAAAATAAAGTAGTATGCAAGATTGTTGTCACATGACCTCACTATTTTTTTAATTTATATAATTTATCTGTCTCTTCAATTCATTCAAGGGGAAATGGCACATTGCTCCTTTTATTTATTTTATTTATTTTCCTTTTCGAATCATTCAGGGGAAATACATTCTTTTGGAATGTATTTATTTATATACATTTAAATTATTTTTAAAAAATAATTTCCAATTTCCCCTTGAGTTAACAGAACTATTTTATTAATTCATTTTTATTGCACTTATATTATTATTCAATTAATTCAATGGGAAATAGCACTTGGTTCCTTTTGTTTTTTCTGTTTATTGATTTGTTTGTTTCTTTTGTTTAATTACATTTTTACCAGTCTAAATTAAGCATACACAGGACTGCAGTGCCATACGGCGTGCTTTGTGTGCATTTATGAAATCATCGCTCTCGAAATGCTCTGTTAGATCATTGACATGAATCGTAGCTCTACAGAAATAACAGGAAGTTGATTTGTGGCTTCTGCTCTCTTATGCTAACAGCCCCAAACCAAGGATCTGTTTCTGAGTTCGAGCTGATCATTATCATCTCTCATGTAGTACTGCTGTTGTTTTCAGTTCAAGTTTTCAGAATCGTCATATTCGTTGCGATAGACCTTTGAATGGCAGCGTAAAATGTTGCTCAAACGTTCATGAGTCTTGTTCATGTCTTGAATTCATGTCCTGTGACCAAAACATGAAATCATGCACCAGTGCAATGGGACTGTTTCTGTGGCAAGAACTGAGCAAAGAGGAAGTTGTGAATCAAACACTTCCACTGGCATCTGATCATTTGCTGCAGTTAGTTGTTCAGATGTTTTTAGTGTATAAACGGCGTTTGTTTGTGTGTTTTGTCAGTGTGTCGGAGCTGCTGATGGGGGAGGTGGACAGCAGCACACTGTTGTCGGTGTTGCCCTCTGAGAAGAGCAGGGTAAGTGTGTGTCAGTCTCTGTTCAGAGCGGATGTTGGCAGCAGGGGTTTGACTTCCTGAAAGTGCTGTTCTGTGATTAGTGTCACTGCTCTGTGACGCAGTTGTCCTCGTGAAATAAGACTCGCATGGAACACGTGTGACAGATGTGTATGTTGTATATGTGAGACAATGTGAGATATATAAATATTTGTGTTTATTCTCTTTGAATGTTCAGTCTATGGAGAACCTCTCGGGTCATGATTCTTTACACACACGGAGTGATTCATCTGAGCTGGGTACATTTTGACAAATTCAGAAATACAGAAAAGCAAGTAGGAATGCACTGATATAGATACAGAGAGTTGTTTTAGTTTTTTTTTAAGATATAATTTTATATATTCAATATCATTTTGATTTAAATTTTATATACATTTTTATAAATTATAATTATTTTTATTTATTTGAGCTGATTATAATTCTGGTGCTACGTTATTCAAATAAAGTCTTGTGCAGAACATTTAAAATTATTTATAGAAGTGTTCTACAGAACATTTTAAGAGAACTAATAATAATAATAATATAATAAAATATTTATTTATTTGAGATCTTTACAAAATGTCCTGCAGAACACATTTAAAATTATGAATAATAATTGTATGCATTTATTTTAATATAATTTATTAAGTTGTTTAAATAAATACATACATACACAAACTTGGTGTCCTGCAGAACATGTAATTAAACACACATTAAAAATTTAGTTTTTAAAGAATAATTAATTTATTATTAGTAGTAGTGTAGTAGTAGTAGTAATATACTAAATAAAATTATTCATAATTTTAAATGTATGTTCTGCAGGAGATTTTGTAAAGATCTCTTATACATGCATGCATTAAATAAATAAATGGATATTATTATTATTATTATTATTATTATTAACAGATCTCAAGTTTCCTGCAAAACAAACAAATAATTGTATCTTTTTATGGTTGGTATTACAAATGTATTTTTTCTAAAGTGAAACATGATTGTATTCCTATGCACGCTGGCAGTGATGAGCGCTGAAGAGGTGGACATTATCCTGCAGCGCAGTGAAGGAGGTGTGGACTCGGCTCTGACGTACGCTAAAACCATCTCCAAATACATGAAGGATCTGATCAGCTACGTTGAGAGGAGGCTTGCGCTAGGTAGGATGAATCGCGTGTGGCTTTAGTGATATGATGGCTTGATTGAAATTGAGTTTTGAAGTGTTATATGAGAGATTGAAATAAAGTGTGTAGTTTTGGATAAAACGTATAGTTCTGATTCTAAATTCTGACTGGTTGAGCCACGTTCTGTAGCTACTTAATTTACTTAATTTGCTTCTTGTCATTAATGTATGTAAAGAGCTGGAGTTCTCCAAGGGCGTACAAAGGATCTATCAGACTTGTAAACAGACCATCACACAGGTGAGAACTGACCTCGCTCAAAGTCTTCAGGATTGGTTTGCTCCCTTCCTCATCCGTCTCTCTTTGTGTCCATCAGCCACACATGCCCTTCTTCTCCATCTACTCTCTGGCTCTGGAGCAGGACCTGGAGCAGAGCGCTGGGATGCAGCAGGCGGCCTCCACCCTGCAGAACCAGACCTTCATCATGGTACAACACCAACATGTCCACCTTTTGTCCTCCTCTTAATAATAATACTAAGAAGAAGAATTATTGTTAACAATAATAAGTTATTATGATTAATGTAAATTAAATGTTGTTGTTGTTATTAGCAACAAACATACAATTTATAATAATAATAATAATAATTATTATTATTATTATTATTATTAACAATAACATTAATACTATAAAAATTACAGTAACAAGTTATCAACGTAAATTAAATGTATTTATTATTATTATTAGCAACAATACAATTTATAATAATACTTTAATAATCACAATAAGAATAAGTTATTATAATTAATGTACATTAAATAATTTATTGTTAAAAATATAATATATTATTTTGTCAATTATGTTCTGCGATAAACCTTTTAAAGTTAATTTAATTTTTATCATCAGAAACAACAATTAAATTTATAAAATAGTAATAACTTATTTTAATGCAAGTTAAATGATGATAAAATATTGTTATTAAAAATACAATACTATTATTTGTTAAATATATTCTGCAAGAAACTTTAAAGTTCTATTAGTTGTACTAACAAAATCAAATGTATAATAATACTATCATAATCACAATAAGAATAAGTTGAAATGTGTATTAAAAAATGGAGGAGGGCGGCAGTTCTGCCACCAAAACCGTAGACAAGAAGAAACGGCTGGAGGAAGAGGCCCGCAACAAGGTCAGACTCGGCACTCCCACAATGCATCTCTCTTATGCCACTTAAGACACTGTAGGAAGAGTTTTGCAGGGACAGATGTTCAGTGTTTTAGCAGGTTGTGTTTGTCCGCTTCTCTCAGGCTGAGGAGGCCGAGGCCACGTACCGGACGTGTATCGCAGATGCCATCACACAACACCAGGAGCTGGAGCACATGAAGGTCACCGTCCTGCGGCAGATCCAAGAGGTCATCAAACAGAGCGACCAGACCATCCGCTCGGTAACACTCACAAGGAGTTCACACTCGCTAGATAAATATTCATTTCTAGATTTTGCTAGATTTTATTCATTTTCTTATTAGTCTTTTAACTTTAGGTCTTCATTAAAAAACATTTCACAAATGAAGTTGAGGAGCAACATCACAATAGGTCTTGATGTTTTGTTTTGGTTTGTTGTGTTGTGATGTTTGTTGTGGTGTTTTTGTTTTGTTTTGTTTTTTATTACAAAGGGTATTTCACACATGATTGTCACAATAATCAGTTGAAGTGCATATTATAAAATACAGCAAATATATAGGGAAATATTTCAAAATACAGCAAATATATTGGAAATATTTAAATATAGAAAATATATTAAAGACAATATTTCAAAATACAGCAAATATAATATTAAGATATACTTTTAAAAAAAAAAATTTTTTTATAACATGGACATATATTTAAGGACCTTTTTTAAATGCAGCAAATATTTTTAAGAATATTTTCAAAGCATTATATTGAGGAAATATGGCAAAATACAGCAAATATATTTTTTTACAATTATTTCAAAATGCAGCTTCTATACTTCTGTATTTTGAAACTTATATTTGCTATATTAACATGGACCGCAAATATATTCAAAGGCATTTTTGAAAGCATTGTATTGACAAAAATATTGTAAAATAGAGCAAATTGTATATTTTAAGAGAATATTTTAAGATACTGTGTTTTAAATATTTCCTTAATATAGTAAATATGGCTGGTAAGAAATATTTATGGCTAGCCAATTTTCTCAAGGCATAAAGTTAATTTTAAACTCTGATCAAGAAATTTGTTGAGCTAAATGTTATACATGAGACTTCTTAAAGCTGTGTTTTTCAGTAGTAGTATTTGTATATTTGGGCAAAGACCCAGTCATGCATTACTTGGATTAATAGGATCAAATAAATGCTGAAAAAACACCAAGAAAACTACAAATCCAGATCCAGTTTGAGCCGTTTTAACCTTGTGAAACACTTTCCAGGCCACCATTTCCTACTACCAGATCATGCACATGCAGACGGTAGCGCTGCCGGTGCACTATCAGACGCTGTGTGAGAGCAGTAAACTGTACGACCCGGGACAGCAGTACGCCACGCACGTCAAAGACCTTCAGATGAGCGAAGAGCCCGAGACCCATTATGAGTTTGAGGCCTACTCTGCCTCCTCCAGCCAGTAAGAAACACTCCTTTTGCTTTCAGACACACACACTCAAAGTACAGCATGTCATGGAAGTGGCTGTGAATATTACAGTAAGGTGTTGTCTTGAATTCAGGCCGTCAGCCAGAGCTCGTTCCGACAGCGCTAACGCTGATGCTCATAGCAGTGCTGAAGCTCCGCCCACCGCGGGAGAAACGGGAGATACGAGCGCCTCTCAGAAAGATGAACAGAAGAGAGGTATGTGCAATGATTTCTGTTCTACTTATTATAGAATGCAATATATAAACATTTAATTAAGTAGTTATGTTTGTGTGAACCCAAAAAAATGCACATCTATCAAAAATAATTTGTTAATAATAAAAAAAAAAACGTTTGCCAAATGTTACTAATTTACTAATAAATTTAAATTAACAAACGTATACATTTTAAATACATTTCAAATTAAAATTAAATTACATCATTAATTGAATTAGCATTTTTGGGTGCACCAAAATGTAACTAATTTAATAACAATTTAATTTAAAATCTAATTCGATTTTAATATTATAGAATGCTATAAAAATGATCAAAATATAATAATTTGCATTTAACAAATTTATTAATAATATAATGTAAATTTTATGTATTATATTTCATTAAAGTTAAATTATATTACTAATAAAAAATATAACCATTAGCATTTTTCCCAATTAGCTAAGAATGTCCTTTTTATATTATACTTTATTATATTAAAATGTAATAATATTATTAATACATATAAGCGATTATGATTATATTAATTTTGGCGGTCCAAATAACAAATGTATTATTTTAATAGGGCTTTTTTATGTTCTGTTATATGAAACTTAAATTAATTGATGGATTTAAATTTGTCAAATTCATTCAAGTTTTATTAATCAATTAATTTAATTAAAATTAATTCTATATATTCTATTAAAATCTAATTATATTAATATATGAGATTATTCAAAATTGTAATATATAATTTGTGTTTTAATTATTTTAATACATAATTCTGATTAAATATTAGATAATATTAGTTAATATAATGATTAGATAAGATAATATAACACAAATTTGTTCCTGGAAATTTAAATATAATTTATAAATATAATCGAATAAAAAAGATATTTGTTTATATTTTAAATGTTTTGTCAAATATGTACAGTATGAAGGTTTTTATTTATAGATGTTCGGGGCTTTCAAGAGGTGCTTGTTTGGTTTCGTTTTTTGGGTATGTTTGAATATCTAAAATAGTTATGCAAATGGTTCTGAATTGTTGTTTTTATTGTCAGCTCGAGGTCACATGACCCACAAATCCTGGGGCTCCACAGTGAGCGACACAGACAGTGTGGGAGGAGGAAGTGGCCTGGGATCCCCCACTACCAGCACGGGTACAATTTCTTGCCATGACTAAAATATATTAAACGTAAACATTTACTATAATAATATATATAATATTGTATTTTTGTTTATTTTGTAGGTGACATAAGTAAAATGGCCCGAACGTCGTCTACAGGAACCATGTCATCAAACGAAGACGCAGATGAGAAAGACTCAAATGTTACTTCCTTTGAAACGCCAAGTGAGATTAAAATGATACACAAGTGTTTTCCTTTCTAATCTGTGCCTGTCATCTAGTTTCTCACTGTCCGTTCAATATTTTGCAGACATAAATGGCATCGAGTCTGAGATTGTGGTTCCCACTGGGCCGTTCCGGAACGTGGGGCTGTCGAAAGCCGCTCAGACGCACAAACTGCGTAAACTGCGCTCCCCGTCCAAATGCAGAGAATGCGACAGCTACGTTTATTTCCAGGGAGCCGAGTGCGAGGAGGTGAGGTCACATCGGCTGCGCTTTGGCCTTGTGTTTGAAATCAAGCAGGCTGTTTCAAGTGTGACTTGCTCTTGGCAGTGTTTCCTGGCCTGTCACAAACGCTGCTTGGAGACTTTGGCCATTCAGTGTGGCCACAAGAAGCTCCAGGGTCGCCTTCAGCTGTTCGGGCAGGATTTCTCGCAGGTGTCCGGCAACAGTCCCGACGGCATCCCCTTCATCATCAAGAAGTGCATCGGTGAGATCGAGAGAAGAGCTTTGAGGATGAAGGTATGCAAGCGTCTGGTCAGATCCAGCAGATAGAAATGCAAGATGGTTCTGATCGTCCTCTTCGCTGTCAGGGTATTTATCGAGTGAATGGGGTGAAGACGCGGGTGGAGAAGCTTTGCCAGGCATTTGAGAACGGCAAAGAGCTGGTGGAGCTGTCCCAGTCCTCGCCACACGACATCAGTAACGTACTGAAGCTCTACCTGCGACAGGTGAGCCACCACTACATTTATGCAAAATCATTTTATATAATATTGTGGAAATTGCTTTTTTTTTTGGTTTTGTATATTATATAAAAATTACAAAATATTATTATTATTATTATTATTGACAATTTAACAGTTAGCATTTTTGGTTCACCCAAATGTAACTCATTTATTAATAATATAATTTATTTTGTATATATTGTATTTTTTGTATAGTAAAATATTTGTTAAAAATAACAATTAGTATTTTTGGCTTACACTGCTACTACTCAATTACTCAATTTATAAATGTTTCTATTAAATTATATTATAAATATAAATTATTTTTATATATAGATTATATTAAAACCTATCAAATTTGCATTTGTAGGGTTCACCCAAATAACAAACTTATTAATTTAAATTTAACTTTTTTCTGCTATCTACATTTAGCAATATCATTGAACATAATATTGCATGAAATGGTATTTTTGGGTTTTGTATATTATGTACAATTATATGAAAATTTAATTATATTAATGAAAATATAACAGTTTGCATTGAGTTATCCTAAATTTAAATAATAGTCTAATAGTGTACTCAACTTTTAATATAACCGAATGCAGCATATAAAAATGTATGAAAATATAACAGAATTTGCATTTTCGGTTCCCCAAATTTATTAATATAATTTAATTTTTTGATATATTATATTTAAAAATATAAATATAATAATTATTTTACTAAAAACATTTTTTGATAATTAATAAAATGGTGTACTTTATATTAAAATTATATTATTAACACTTAGAATCAATGTAACTAATTGATTATTTATAGAATAGTCAGGGCTGTACAGTGCGACATATATGTCGCACGTGCTACGAAAAACCTGGTCTGTGCGATGAATAAATTTACCACTGTAGCACGCGTGCGATAGAGTTTTGCATGTTCATAACACAGCCGCTTAATAGTGTATTTTTATTTTGTATGTTATACTGGATTTTATTTACATTTTCAGTTATTAATACATATAATTATTAATATTATACCTTTTTTGCATTCACCAAAATTATAAATAATTATATAAATATTTATAATTATTATATATTTTTTGTTATATTATAACATCTTACATTCTTGATGAACACATCCTTTAACTGTTCCCTATGAATAAGTTGCCTTCATTGTTAGCAGTGGCTTTCATATCCTCATCATACATTCACCACAGTCAGTTGTTGCATCCTTATTTTGTGTGTTTGGTTTTTCCTCAGCTTCCAGAGCCCATCATGCCCTTCCGTCTGTACAACAGTCTGATGGGTCTGGCGAAGGAAAGCCTGGCTGTAGTGGGTCCAGAGGGAGCCGAGACGGGCAAAGGGCCCGACCTGGTGGACCTCGGCCCTGAGACGGACCCTGAACTCTTGGCCCTCGTGGACAGACTTAAGAATCTCCTTAAAGAGCTGCCCAAACAAAACATCGCCACTCTCCGCTACATAGCGCGCCACCTGAGAAGGTGCAAAATATAGAATTGACTTCCTCTCATGTTTCAGGGTTTATAGACTTGCTTTGCCAAACTCTGTTTTTATTAAACACTGATTATTTGGTTAATGTCCCTATTTTCAGGATTGCAGAACTGGAAGATGACAATAAGATGAGCCCGAGCAATCTGGGCATCGTGTTTGGCCCCTCACTGATGCGGCCCCGGCCCTCAGGGGCCACGGTGTCTCTGTCGTCTCTGGTGGATTACCCGTACCAGGCCCGCATAGTGGAGACCCTCATTGTGTTTTATCCCTCCATTTTCCATTCGGACTCCAGTCGGCCGGCAAGCACCAGCACCCCCCGCACACAGTCCCTACAGCAGGTTTGTGATCGGCAGAATCTCTCATGTTGTGCAAGTGATGTGTTTTAATGCGAGGTCAACTGGTTAAAACGCTAATGCAGAACAAATGTGATGATTTGGTCTGTGCAGGAAAGCAGCATTGATGAAGAACACTGTTCAAATGATGAACAAGGAGTCACAGATGAACCCGACGCTGCAGAATCAGACAAATTAGAGGGCCATGGTATAACATTTCATACTTCTATTCCTAATATTATTGGTTTACATTGTTCAAATGCATTGTGTGTATATATATTTTTTATTTATCTTTTGATATTTTAATTGTTTTAAATATTTATTTTATATTTGTTTTTTATTTATTTTACTTTTATTCATATTAATTTGTTTTTTATTTAATATAAATTTTATATAAATATCAACATTAATTTTACTCATGCAGGTTAGTATATATGTGTGTATATTGTATTAGCCTTTCATATTAAATTGAAAATACATTAATTTATATTTATGAATATATTAATACATTTCACCATTATTTTAATATTTCAAAATATTGTACATTTTGTCATTTATACTGTATTTTTATTGTAATTTAGTTTTTCACTATTTTTGCCTTTTTATATGAATTTTATTTAATATAAATAAATGTATTAATATAAATATAAAATTAAGTTAAATATATCACCATTATTTTAGTATTTTATCATATTTGAAACTCATTTTGTATTTAAGTTAGTTTTTCATTTTATTTATTTGCCTTTCATATTAATGTACATATTAATTTAATATTTGTAAATATATTTATTTACATATCACCATTATTTGAATTTAAAATTTACATTTTGTATTTAATACTCAATAGTTTCATTCATTTGCCTTTCATGTTTTAATATATATACAAATGTATTCATATACAATAAAATTAGTATTTTAAATGCATTTTTATACTCCTTTTTCATTAGCTGCCTTTCATATTAATGTACATGTTAATTTTATATTTGTGAATATTTACTTGCATTACTATTTTAAAATATTTGAAATTTATTGTATTTTTATACTCCTTTAAGTAGGTGTTTAGTTTCATTTATTTGACTTTATTAAAAATTTTATATATAAATGTGTATATATAATGTGTGTGTATATATGTATGTGTGTATATATGTATGTGTGTATATGTATATGTGTGTGTGTGTATATATGTAA
>NW_015656157.1:3108733-3120087 GCF_001515625.1 Sinocyclocheilus rhinocerous
AAGAAAAATAAATCATGTTTTGTCATGTCTCAGCAGAGAGTTCACCAGGAACCCCTGGTTCTCTGGAACACAGTCTGGACTCCGATTCAGATGCAGACGAGGAACGGGGCAGAGGTGAACTTCAGCCCCCCAGTCCTACAGACCAGGCACTGGACTCTACCACCGAAACACAAATGAGGCTGCCCATCCTTCTCGTGAACCTGCAGTGTCCCTCCAGCTCAAACAACAGCAGCAACCCGCCTGCCCTCCCTGCGAGTGTGCCGCCCGAGTTAGATGAACCAGAAGCAGCGCCAACAAGCTCGCTGGCAGCACTAAACATCAATCAGAGTAACAGCACCACCACAACACTCACTCTTTGAGTTCAGCCAGGGTTCTTCTGTGATGTTCCAATATATTTTTTAAAGATGCGTTTTAATATTTAAAATACTTCGGCTTGGAATCCTGCAAAAACTTAGATTTAAAAAAAATGTTTTTAGCTTTATTTTACGATAACAGTTGTACGCTTCCGGTGTCATCATGCATTGTATCTTATGAGATCACCTTGCACTCAGTGTTGATGAAAATCTGTTGTTAAATTTTATATGTTTGTGCTTGTCTTTTAATAATAAAATATGAGTGATTTCAAAATAATCAGTATTATTTAAAAACAATGCACACTAACTGGACGTCATGGTTACACAGAAGTTATCAGACAGCATGGTAGCCAATGAGGAAGAGGTTAAGTAGAATATATTTGCTTGTTGCTGTGTATATTTGCACTTATCTCTGTCCGCTTCTCTTTATTTCCTCTCCCATACAACAATGGCTTTCAGAAAGAAAAAGGTGAGTGCTTGATCTCTCTACTTTTAGGTTTTGAGGCTTGTGTTCATTTGAGACCAAACTAACATGGTTTTTAATAAACCAAGCTGTTAAATGAAATGACACGAGAGCCAGACTAACAGAATCATATTTATTAGTTTAAAAAAAGGAAAAACTTTAAAAAAGACAATTCAGACCATGTTCACTTTCAGCAGTTGGAGAAAACTTCAAACCTGTCAAACAAAAACGGAAAAATTAATTGGGTGTTAATTAAAACTAAAAATATGAAAAATTAACAGATTTTCAATTATTTCAGTCATTTAAAGACAAACACCAAAATTATAAATTCTTCAAAATGGAACGTATAAGAACTCATTTAAAACAAAAACACTAAAGACAGTATAGTAATGATACTAAAATAACACTGCATCACAGATTTGCAAATTGAATTTAGATGATCAATACTGATACAAATTCTGAGGTATTAATGACAGGGAATAAGCTGAATAACATCAAAATGGATTTGCATATTTAATCAATATGCAGTTTGTAAGCGTTAACCAAACACTCCAGTTAACTACAACAGAAATACTGACTTGATCAGCATCACTGGACCAGTCTGTATGTGATGTACCGTCCAGCAGTTTCACTCGGTCTGATGATCTTAACAACCTGCAAAACATGCCACAAGTTATTCATTTCAAACACTGAGATGAAGATGCACATTCAAGTTCCTACCTGGCCTCTCTTCAAGCCGAAGTAACGGGCAACAGGATCCCCAGCTTGAATTCTGGGAAGCTGGCTTTCCTTTAGTTTACTGGAGAGGAGCTGGTTAAGAGATACTAGAGATACTTCTACAGTAAACCATCCAACTGAATCCAATAAACCAGGGTTATTATAGTTAACTAAAACCATAATAAAAAAAGATTTGCTACATAAAATAAACGTAGCTATTGACTTCCATAATATGGAACTGCTACCGTCAACTGTTTGGTTACCAATATCATCTTTTGTGTTCAACAGAAGAAAGAAACTCGTACAGGTTTGGAACGACTTGAGGGTCAGTAAATGGTGACACTTTCATTTTTGAGTGAACTATCCCTTCAACTGAAATAAAATATTTAGTTGCCAAGGCAACATTTCTTATTTCCTCATTTTCATTTAACTTGACTAAAAAAAAATGTAAAAAACACTCAAAATATGAATAAAAACTATAATATATCATTGATACTAAAATAGCACCGCTATAAATTTCAACCGAAACTCAAAGGATACTACCGTGCCAGCAACTCTGTCACTTCCTCTTTAGTCATGACTATGTGCTCTGGAACAAGCTGAAAGAAATGAAAACACATTATTATTATTATTATTATTATTATTATTGTGTAAATAACATCAATGTGTAAAATTAGCATTTTGTAAATTCTGTAAAAGGCCAAATGAGTCGTTAAAAATCTAAAAAGCCTTAAACGCCTGTTCACACTAAGAACAATGACTATAAAGATATCTATAACATCCACACCATAATGTTATTATAAGAGAGCACTTCAGTTCTTTCGTCTTTCTCTTTAAATGCTCAAGCTCTTTAAAATCGGGGTATTCCAGAAAGCAGGTTATGTGACACACCCCGGTCTGTTTAAGGGTAAGTGGATAAACTCAGCTTTCGGTTCCAAAAACGGCGGTAACTTTCAGGTCTATAGCAACTTATTCTCTGAACAATATTATATATTACAGTATAATTATCAAATATACTATATATATATATATATATATAGTATGTATATAGTATGTATATATATATATAGTATGTTAATTATGAAGCACTATTATAAGTAATATACTGTATAATAATAGTAATATTATTCTAATGTTATATTTTTGTCATATATAATAGTTATCGATGTATATTAATTATAAAACACTATTATAACAAGTGTTATGTTTATTTATTCTATGTATTATATTTTGTCATCACACATCATGCTAATTATATAATAAGAAATATCACATTTTAGAAAATGCATCAAACAAACTATATAATTCTTATTCTCAGTGATTAAAAGATTAAACAATTTTTTTTGAAAAATGATTGCACAACCATCAATTAGGTGGCAATATGCAGTATGTATGTAAATGAAAGAAGCAGTGCTTTTTCTTCGCATTGGTTTCCATGGTGACTCGCTGATCCATCGCTCTGTTGAGAATTAGCCGTTGAGTTGATTGAACTTACTCCCGGATGCGTTTTTGGAACCAACATACCTCAAGTAAGCAAGGTTTGGGTTAATCAACCGAGAGTTCAGGGTATGTGTGACGGTAAGCCAACCTTGCTTTCTGGAATACACCCCAGGTGGATTCTGATTGGCTGTCAATGTTTTATCGTTCAACAGTTGAAAACATCGTTCTTAAAGTAATATGAACCATATTGTTCCTAATTATAGTTGTAATGTGGACTACCATATATTCTCACAAACAGGGCCGTTCTTAGGGGGGTGCAATTGATGCGGTGAACGGACTACACCTGAGGAACGATGAAAACACTGACAGCCAATCATTCAGAATCAACCTGACTTTAAAAAGCTGTGCTCTTATTGTCAGTTGGTATGAATGCTAATATACCCAGATAGCACACGTACATCTGCAAGATGTCTGTTAAAGGGGTCATATGATGCTGCTAAAAAGAACATTATTTGGTGTATTTGGTGTAATGAAATGTTTATGCGGTTTAAGGTTAAAAAAACACATTATTTTCCACATACTGTACATTATTGTTTCTCCTCTATGCCCCGCCTTTCTGAAACGCGTCGATTTTTACAAAGCTCATCGATCTGAAAAAGCTGACCCCTTTAAAGATCACTTCATCTGGAAAGCATTTGCTGTGTACAAACATCTGATAGACATCAGTTTTACATACATTCTAAATCAAACATCTTAAAGACGTTTTCTAAATGTCTAGGACATCTGATAGGAAACGTCCTGTAGATGTATTGCAGATGAGCAAATGTACTTCGGTGCCATGTCTACCAGAGACTGAAATTTGAGAGACCAGACACATTATTTAAATGCCTTAATAGTTAATTGACATCTAAAGGTAAGTGTATGTGCTCGCGTCACCTGTTTGGCGGAGGGCGTCATGCCCATCTGGACTACAATGATGGCCCGGGTGATGTTTTCTTCTTGCATACGCTGGCAATACATCTTTATGGTTTTGATGCCAACCTTTGGTTCCTCTGAAAGCAAAATAACGGTTAGATATGATACAACCGTTCAAAATAAATCCATCGTTCCTCAACAGTGGGTTTATGGATGAGTTAAACACTCAGGAACAAGGCTGTTGCTGAAGATTCCACACACCAGGGAAGAACACAAACATCTGGTCGGTCGGATCGTCGTTGTGTGCGACCAGGACCGTGAGATCGGTTCGTCGTGGTCGACCTTCACTGGGCTTGTCTCCAAACTGGCTTCTGAACTCCTCGAGAGTCTGATCCAGTTCATCTTGCGTCACCAAATAACCACGATCGTGACAAAGCTGAAAGACGTAGTTAGAGATTATAAGGACGTAACGTATTTCTGTTATTTGGATGCGTGCTGTATTTTGGGAGATCACAAATCATGAAACTCCAGAGGATCCGAATAAGCATCACAATAATCTGTCTACGCAACATGGATAACACTAAAGTTATACGGCTTTCATTCTTTCATTTACCTGCATTATAGTTTTTCTAATTTTCCATAGTCTGTAAGTCTCTTCCTCGTCATCCATATCGCGCCCAAAAGAGGATTAACACAAAACTATCACGCTTATTCGATCCTTTTACTCCACGTTTGTGTCCCGTTTCTGCCGACGCGTGTCTATGACGTCAGACGTTACGCCACAAAGCGCACTTTGATTTCGTATGTACAAAACAATACGCAGTTTAGTTTTTTTTTTAGTTTTGTTTTTTTGTTGTTGTAAATATATAAGCTTTTACTTTTCGCTTTCAAGCAATACAATGTGTTATGTTGATAAAAGTTAAAATAAATGCAATTTTAAAATAGGTGGTTTGTAAGTTATATACAAAATAAATCTTATATATTATTTTGGTGTTGATTTCGTTTGAAAACAAATAAGGAATGGGAAGAGGTTGTATAACATTCTAGAAAAAGGTCCGATTATCTGCAATGTCATGTGGGAAGTGCGTGTGTGATTTCAGCAAATCGGTTCTTTCGAACAGTTCGTATCAAAGAATCGATTCATAAAATGATTCAGTGATTCCTTTGTCGTTTCTATCATACTAATATTTAGAGCATATTACATGCTCTAAAACCTTCAAATATAGCACGAAGACACATATTGCTGTTATTATGGGGTTTGATTAATTACGTTTTATTAATTTAGCGGAGTTTATTGTAATTTCATGTGTTCCCGTTCGGCTGATTACGAATCATACTGTTAGCAAAAACCGGTTCAATCAGTCAGGTGTTTACTCGAGATCCACTTCATGAACCGTTCTGTTAACTGATTCATAGAGAAGAATCGACTCAAAAGAACGATTCATTGAAGAGTCATCACTACTGGACGTTGGAAAGCGAAAAGATCAAAACATGGCTTTTATTCATTGTTTCTTGCTGTTCGGGGCTTTATCAAGCAGTGGGATCATTGGTGCAATGGTATCGTAAAGTTGAATAGGCCTACTTCTGTAACTTAAACTTGCATATCTGAATCATATTACGTAATTTGGCAATTATGAGGTTATGTGCTGCATAATTACGGGGGTTTTGCAAATGTTTTATCATCAGTTTACACAATGAGTCCTATTGTGCAAGATGAGAGGTCTAGTTTCAGTGTATTTAGGTCTTTTGTCTTTGTGTCTCATTCTTCCACAACAGTATCAGTTCACTTTTTTCCGTTGTATAAATAATGCGCAACAACAACAATAATAATCTAATGTAATAACAAATTGTATCTATTTTTTGGCATACATTAGAAGAAACTTGGTTTCATAAGATCAGCTTAGTAAAAGACAGTTTTTTATTTGAAACATGTATTGGATCATTTTATATTTTTGTATCCATTACGTATATTTTACAAAAGTATCATGTATCAAATTGTAATATTTATGGTATTTTGAAATACTATTACATTACATGTTACCTAAAAGAACATCATGTCCAGAAAATTACATAACCTTGGTTAGTGTCCAAAAAATGCCATGAACAAATGCCAAAAAACATACCTACCAAGACAGCTAATTATGACCATAAAGTCGAAATTATAACATACTAAGTCATATTAATGGCAAAAAGTTGAAATTATGATGTCAAAAGTCAAATTATGATACAAGTCACAATTATGACCAAAGTCAAAATTATGATGTACCAAGTCATATGAATTAAAAAATTTGTTATAATTATGACAATAAAAAAAAACTAATGACTTGTCTTTAGTCTTATGACATTATCATCTCAATTTCTTCAAAATTATCTCAATTTCAAACTTCTATGCCATGATTATGGCTTTATCTCATAATTTTTACTTTTTCCTTCATAATTATAACTTAGTATGTCATAGTTTGACATTTTTATCTCATAATTATGGTTTTTATCTCATAAATATGACTTAGTATCTCGTAGTTTGACATTTTTCTGTCATAATTATGACTTTATCTCATAGTTATGACTTAATATCTCATAATTTAATGAATTAATTAAATTATTTTCCTCAGAATTATGACGTAGAATGTCATAGTTTCATAGTACTTTTTTGGTGATGTTAATATATTCATGACTATTTTATTGCAATTAGTCAAACATTGTTTTATTTATTATTACCCTATTATATATTTATTATTAGCCTTTCATTCCATAATATCTTTGTGGCATGAATCCATTCCTGAAGTCAATGACTAATCAATATCCACGTGAAATATCATGTGTTAACTATTCTAGTACACTTTAGAAGCAGTATAATTTACTGTATATAATGCAAACATCAGCGACTTTTCTGGTATGTGGACAAAGTGCCAACACGCACATCAAGCTATCAGTTTTCTCGGTTGTGTAAGATCGTCACCCAGTGACCTTTGACCTCAGTAGGAGTTACGGTCAAATAAAAATCAACCTATAAGGAGGAAACAGCCTCTTTGTCAAGTTAATATTTATTTGGAGCCCTATATTTGAGGGGCTTTCAGTGTTCTGGAGATTTGTGCACTTTAAGAGAATTTGATCTAATACGCTGCCTGCCATTTCAGTAGTTAGTACTGAAAGGCAGTCATGCGTTTCTTAGGGCCCGCTGTCGTTTTCTCCATAGTGTTGCAGACAATGGTAAGAAATGCTCTTAAAAGCCCATTATTTTAAAATGTGTTAATAGCTTACCAGTTTTTCAGTTGCGGTTGGAATTTAAATATAGAGATTTGAATCTAATATTTCTTTGAAGGTGTTACTAACAGTGTTCCTTTTTCTTTACATGTGTATATGTATTCAGATGTATCCTATTTGCTTACACCAGCATGTTTTTGTTTTTAGTCTGCACAGCTAGAAGACTGGCAGTCGGCCAAATCCATTTATGAATTCACTGCCACGGATATAGACGGCAATGAAGTTTCCCTGGAAAAATACAGGTGAGTGATGGAAATCAGCATGCCAGCAGCACAATTGCTTTTTATTTCACCTCAAGGTATAAAGTCTGTTTGTTCAAGTATGAAAAACATTACAGTGTAGTAGCAGTCTAGAGCAGTCAATGCTAGTTGACAAAAGTCTGAGCCCGTCTGCAGATTTCTATGGAAGCCCGTTTCCACAACAACTTTGGTGAATCATAATTATGAGAAATTATGACATACTTAGTCATATTTATGGCATAAAAAGTTGAATTGTGATATAAAAAGTAGTGCTGTCAAATCGATTAATCGCTAATCGCATAATATGTGTGTGTGTACTGTGTATATTTATATGTATATATACATGCATATATTTAAGAAATATTTGCATGTGTGTATTTATATATATATATACATTCATATTTATATTATTTATATTATTCATAAATATAAATTATATATTACATATATTTCTTAAATGTATACATGTATGTGTGTATTTATATATACTGTACATATAAATATACACTACACACACATTATGTAAACACAAACTTTTATTTTGGATGCGATTTATCACGATTCATCGATTTGACAGCACTAATAAAAAGTCATAAATACGATATTTGAAAAACTGAAATTATGTTAAACTATTGCAATAAAACATCAAATGTGACAAAAAGTCAAGATTATGAGACAATAATAATAATTGAAGTCATAATTGACATTTTTTACTTATCATAATTATCGTTTTGTCTCATACTTTTAACCATATATATATATATATATATATATATCAGAATTATGTCTCAATTTTGTCTTTTTATCTCATAATAATGACTTAGTATTTAATCATTTAGATTTTTTTTTCTCGATTAGGATTCACTATCATAATTTTTCCCCTCATAATTGACTTAGTATGTCATAGTTTCACATTTTTGTCATGATTATGGCTTTATCTCAGAATTTTGACTTATAAGCATAATTATTAGTAAGTCATAATGTCTACATTTAATCTCATAACTATGACTTAGTATGTCACAACGAGGCACGTGCTTCTGCATGAGTCTGGTAGTGTGTTACAGAATCCTCAGTCTGTATGATTGGATGACACATCGTTGCTTTAGTGTCAATCAATTTTAACAAAATCTAATTGATTGTATATTTCAGGGGGAAAGTTGTCATCATCACTAATGTTGCCTCAAAGTGAGGCAAAACCCCGGTAAACTACTCTCAGTTTGCAGAAATGCACGCCAAGTACGCTGAGAGAGGTTTACACATCCTGGCCTTCCCATCCAACCAGTTTGGACGTCAGGTACGGGGAGCAGAAACATTTTTAATGCTCTTAAAACGAATAAATACTGTGATCTAATAATACATTTTTTGTTCAGGAACCAGGAACAAATTCCCAAATCAAGGAATTTGCCAAGTCTTACAACGCAGAGTTTGATATGTTCAGTAAGATTGATGTGAATGGCGACTCCGCACACCCTCTGTGGAAGTGGCTGAAGGAACAACCAAATGGGAGAGGATTCTTTGGAAAGTGAGTCGGTTGCCAGATAGTTTAACTTAGTTGACTTGTAAATTCTGTGTAAATAATTGCTTATTTGATATCCGCTAAATCAATTCAAGGGATAATCCACCCAAAAATTAAAGTTCTGTTACTCATTCTTCTGTGGAACTTAAAATAAGATATTCTGAAGAATGTTAGTAACTAAACCGTTTCAGTTCCCATTCATTTCCATTGTTCTATTGGCCATATAATGAAAGTTAATGGGAACAGAAACTGTTTGGTTACCAACATTCTACAGAATAATCTTCTTTTATGTTCAACAGAAGAAAGAGAGTCATGCAGGTTTGGACTGACATGAGTGAACTATCCCTTTAAAGGAATAGTGTACCCAAAAAAAAAAAAAATGCTGAAAATGTATTCACCTTCAGGCCATCCAAGATGTGGATGAGTTTGTTCTTCATCAGAACAGATTTGGAGAAATGTACCATTACATCACTTAGTCACCAAAGGATCCTCTGCAGTGAATGGGTGCCGTCAGAATGAGAGACATCACAATAATCCACAAGTAAATCCACACAACTCCAGTCCATTAATTAATGTCCTGTGAAGCAAAAAGCTGTGTTCGTTAGAAACAAGAAATCCTTTATCCATAATATTGCTTCATTCTGTCTGAATCAGGAGAGAAATATGCACAGATCAAGCAAAAACAGTCCAAAACAGTTCTAAAGAAATCTGTGAGAAGACAATAGCGGATGGACTTTTTCACTGGAGGAAACGTTATTATTGATTATGGCCTGGAATTTTGGCCAGAAGCGACGGTTTAAAGCTAAAACGTCCTAAGGATGGATTTCTTTATTACAAACACAAAGTTTTTCGCTTCACTAGATATTAACTGGTGATGGACTGGAGTGATGTGGATTACTTGTGGATTATTGTGATGTTTTTATCAGCTGTTTGGACTCTCGTTCTGACGGCACCCATTCACTGCAGAGGATCCACTGGGGAGCAAGTGATACAAAGCTCCATTTCTCTAAATCTGTTTTACATTTTGGATGGCCTGAGTGTGAGTAAATTTTCATCAAATTTTCATTTTTGAGTGAACTATCCCATTAATAGAGCTGCACTAGAAATTATGTTAACTTATCTACTGACTGTTGTTTTTATTCCATTATAGTGGCATCAAATGGAATTTCACTAAGGTTTGTGCATTTTCCCTTTGAATTATGCTAATTAAAAGCATGTTATGACTTAAACCTTGTATGTTAAATATGAATACTTATTTACTAATTATTAAAATGATTACAATTGTTTAATTTGCTATCAATTTTTGTGTTTTCTTTTCAGTTCCTTATTAACCGTGAAGGCCAGGTTGTGAAGAGATACTCCCCATTGCAGGATCCAAGCGTACGTTGTTCAGCTTCTATTAATGTTTGATTGTATTTCAATCTGGTTTGAGTCATAAACTAAGGCATGTTTAAGATTAGCTACAGTGTCTAAATATCACAGTGATATTGGCACACAAAATGTATTTTTTGTTAAATATTTATCTTTTAGGTGGTGGAGAAGGATCTGTCCAAATATCTCTAAGGAACATCATTAGCTGACTGTCAAATTACCGCACGCCGCCCAGCCGCCCCTCTTCATTCTCCCTGACTGATAGCTGGGTATCAGTGCTGTCGTCTCATGGACTAATGATGGTTTGTTTGGAAACCCCTCTTGAGGAAAGAACAGACCTGATGCATTTGGCGTGCAACCCCTCCTGAGAGCATCATCAGTGCCCAGCATCACTCTGGAGAGAGACCCCCGCTCCTTCAACTGCCCCTATGCTTTGAAAAGAAAATATGCACATTTATTTAGAACTAAACATGTTGTCATAGTGTAACATTTCTTAATAAACGCAAAGAGATTAATTTTAACATGTTTTGGTGTTTTGTTGATATCAGTGAGCAAGTGTTTTAGTGTTAGTTATTTTAATACATAAAATTAAACTACATTTAAAAAATTAAACGCTGCTTCGGCAATTCGCTAAAATAATTTTTTTTGTTCTATTTAATATTTAAGTTTTATCTAAATTTGATTTCAGTTAAAGTTTATTTTAAAGTTAATTTTTGTTTCAACGTTTAATTGTTTTTTAATTGTTTTAGTTTTTAACTATAATAATCCTGCTATTTTTTTTTAATATATTTTATATAATGATTGCCTAGGAAAACTATAAAGTCAGCTTTGATATAATAATATTAAGAATTCTCATAATCATATTTTTGTAATTATTATATTATATTATATTATTTAACATATTTTAATTAAATGGTGTATATGAGAGTTAAAGGGGTCATATGATGCGATTTCAAGTTTTCCTTTCTCTTTGGAGTGTTACAAGCTGATTGTGCATAGATAAGATCCCTGAAGTTGCAAAGACTAAAATCTCAAAACCAAAGAGATATTCTTTATCAAAGTTAAGACTCTGCCAC
>NW_015656157.1:3120242-3124200 GCF_001515625.1 Sinocyclocheilus rhinocerous
ACAGTGGAGTCAGCTTTCTTAATCGCGGCTTGTGTACTGCAAATACATACGAGCATCATCACTGTGTCTGTCACGCGACTCTGTTCCCCTTTCATGCTCTGTCTTTACATTTATTTTGAAAGCTGAAGCTGCGATTATGGTAAGAGGCTTTACATTTCCGACGAGTGCTTGCGGTTTTCGGCCAATCACAATGCACTGGGTTAGCTGGCCAATCAGAGCAGACTGCGCTTGTCAAAGGAGGGGGCTTTGTAGAAAACGAAGCGTTTGAGAGAGGCGGGGCATAGAGGACCTACAATAATGTACAGTATTTGAAAAATAATGTGTTTTTTGAACATTAAAGCATGTCAACATATTCTGTTACACCAAATACACCAAATAATGATCTTTAAAAAGGCATCATATGACCCCTTTAAGCCTTTTTTCCTACGTGCATTAATGAAGATTCACCAACAGAGAGCAGCCTCATCAAACACTCAGCAGCTCCCGTTTGGAAGTACGTTTCATCTTGACGAATCGATTCATTCGTTTCGGTTCAATGAACCAGTTCAAACGGTCAATTGTTTTGATAGTCACCGGGTTCGTTTTCCTAATGACAGAAAAAGCTCGCTGTTTATTACTGATTTAATTTAATTAGGTACTGTGTCAAAGCTGTGTTGTTTGTTCAATGCAAAAATATAGTTTTCGGCCAAATACCACATTTGTTGCAATACGTTAAAACTCCAATATATAAATCTATAAGTCCATCCTGAAGATAGTGTAAAACGCTTTCAAAATATCTGTCTTATTTTCCTTCTTAATTCAATTCTAGTACCAAGTTACAACCTCTTCTGACAAACAAACAGCAAAACCAGCTCAAAAATGATTCGCGAGTCTCCTGGCGAAACAGTTCAATTAAATCTGTTCACACGAACGATTCATCCGCGAATCGAACATCCCTATCCTGTGCATGACTATGGAAAACCCTTGTAACATTTAATCTATAAGCCGTACTAGTATCTATTTTCATGGTACTAGTATCTATTTTTTAGATACTAGTATCTTTTCCATTAAGTACTAGTACTTATTCATTAGGTACTAGTGCTTATTCATGACAGCTCAGAGAGGAGAGGAGGAGGACCACGACGCAAAGGGATAGTCCTCAATCTCTCACCTAGTTTTTGGCAGCTAATCACATCCATACAAACTGAGAGTTAAAGCGGTGTATGTTTTGAAATATTCGCTATCATCGGTTGACAGCGCTCTCGGTCGGAGGATTCATCCCGGGATATTGAATGGAAGCGGCGGCTGAAGGGGCGGCCAGCCTGTCTGAGGCCGGGGATGGGAGTCCGTTATCCGGGGCAACAGCATCCGAGGACTCGGGCACGGCGGATGGCATGGACTCGGGTAACTAGCAACTTGGGGTTTAAATCGAAACACGGGTTAGGAAAGACATCGGTTCATGCAGTCTCATCTGATTGATTCCTAGGTGGTTGGGATTCACATGGATAGAGCTAGCAAAACTAGCATTTATGCATGGATAAGGGACACTGATGTATGTGATTTATCATACAAGCATCAGATTATTAGGGTTCACATGCTGCCCGAGACTGTGTGCATTTATGGTATGTAGTTTTATGGCCATGTTGTCAGGTGGATGGTGTGACAACCAGGTTAAAACCAGATTCAGCTAGCTAGCCATCAGCATAGCAGGGACACTGGGTAGATGACAGATGGGATGGTGGGGGTTTCAGGTGAGAAATGGGGTAAAGGATGTATAGCATTTGTTTAGGATAAATGCCATCAAATGTTTAGCATATGCCAAATTGAATGCATTAAGGATGATGTTAGATGACATATTACAATAATGTTTTGATTTCTAAAGGATTTCTTAGAGCAGTCAAATAGGACTTTAACATTATGCATGTATGGTACAAGTTTTCTTTGTTTGGAATATTTTGAATATTCAAACACCAGCCATTGATTGCTCATTATGTCTTTAAAAAAATATTATAAAACTAATATGACTTTTAGAAAAAAAAGTGCCGTGATGACCGTAATACCATGGTAAGTTGATATTTTGCAGTTCTTTGTTTTACTTCTATTTTGTATTTTGTTATTTTATTCATTATAATAATTTAATATATCTTTAATATAATATCTATAATATGAAGAGTATCTCTTCACAACCTGGCCTTAATTTAATGTAATAATTTATAATTAAATTATAATAAATAAACAAGTTGTTTTATTAATTTTAATAATTTATAATTGTTAATATTGATAAAACATTATTTTATTAATTTTTATAATAAAAAATAATTATAAGAATTGAGAAAAATATATATTTTTGTTGGTGGTGGTGCAGAATCTTAAATATTTCTTATTAATTTACATCATAAACTTGTTGGGTAACACTTGAAGCCTTAATATCTAAAGCATTATAAAAGTATTTTTAATGCATTAATTATGCACCTTATAATGCATTATATGATCTCATGAATAATTGTAACCTCAGTTATAGCACATTATAATACTTATATATTTTTTCTTACGTCTTTAGAAAGAATAATGCATTATAAATAAAACTACCAATTGCAGATCTGAGAAGGAATCTGCAAATGACTTTTAACTTTGGTTACAATTATTTATAAAAAGATATAATGTTACAATGTACATTATGAAATGCATTTGTAATGTATTATACAACTTGGGTTAAATATGATAATTTCAGATTCTCACTTCCATAACAGTTACTGTATCTGTTAAATATACTCTTGTTTCTACCTCTAAGAGACTGCTATTTTCTCCTCAGTTCCCCATTTGTGTTTTTTCTGCTGTTAATACATCACGTATCTGCACAATACTGATAAACATCAAAAATCACCCTTAATCTGTAAACCCGAGAAGGAAAGATAGCTATGTTTCAAATGATAAGTTTGTACTCTGGTTTGAACATA
Organism: Sinocyclocheilus rhinocerous; assembly: GCF_001515625.1. NCBI lineage: Eukaryota > Metazoa > Chordata > Actinopteri > Cypriniformes > Cyprinidae > Sinocyclocheilus > Sinocyclocheilus rhinocerous. The sequence continues at coordinate 3,123,179 of NW_015656157.1, forward strand.
ATTTTGTAAATAGATATGCAAAGCCAAACATGACCTTTCCCTGACAAAAAAATATAGTTTTCTTAGGTTATTAAACATAATCAGTGTAAGATCATACTTGTAAACCCACTCTATGAATCATATTGAAGAGCACAAAATGTGATCCTCTCCATAAAGTGCCTGTGTTCAGTATGTACTTGAGATTGACCTTTCTCCAGCTCATTGTTGACAAGATTTGTTCTTTTGCGTATGTGTGGAAGCTTTACAAACGGCATTGTGGTTTCTGTTTTTCAAAGACAGAAATGTCAACACAATTGGCTCGTAGTAAATGTCAAATACTGTCTTGTGCACCAGTCTCATCGTCTACTTTTTAATCACTAAAACTGCGTCCAAACAGGGACGGTTCACTCCCTGAATTCCCCTGACGCTGGCATCTCCTGCGTCAGCATCCTCTTGTTTTCATTGGTTTGCTCCCCGGCGTCTCCCGTGTAGATTTGTGTGGGAAAACATGCTGACTGTTGAGGACGCAATCACATGACACATGTCTCACAGTGGTTTGAGTCATTTTCACACTTGGAGTAACTCATCCACCCTTGTTTTTTTTCTGTTCATAAAATGAGATTCAATTTTGGTGAGTCACAGGTAGGCCTGGGCGATAAAACAGTATCGATATTTATCGACGGTACACCTTCGATAACGATAGAAAAAATGTTCTATATAGTGCACGATATAGGCACGTGCTATGAGTGACGCAGACAGCACACACAAACATGAACACATGCTGAAATAAGCAATTGCAGAAGAAGGAATCTGCAAATGACTTTTAACTTTGGTTACAATTATTTATAAAAAGATATAATGTTACAATGTACATTATGAAATGCATTTGTAATGTATTATACATAAAGACTTTAAGTAAAGGCCTTTTTTATTTAAAGCCCAAAACTGATAATCCCAAAAACTTTATTTCATGGTTTAAATTTGATTTTGAACCCCACCAGATTATCAATGATATATATATATATATATATATATATATATAT
>NW_015656157.1:3124315-3141285 GCF_001515625.1 Sinocyclocheilus rhinocerous
GCAATCTGTGCGATCGGTGATTCGGCTCTTTGTATTAAGCAATGCATAAATACGTGATGCTGTTTTTTTGCATTGTTTATGCAATTTACGAAATTATATTTGATTTTTATATTTGATTTTTTTATGTTAATTTAGATGTAATAATTTTTTTTATAGAGTTACTTCCTTGCGTTGACAATTTAAATGCGCTGCATTATTTTGCTCATTGCGCCCTCCTGTGGCCTCGGGAGACAAGAAAAAAATTTCCTTAAGACCTATTTAATCTGCATGTAAAACATTAGAAATCAGATATTTAATTTTTATTTTGTGTTTGATTGTTAAAACAACAAATATTTGTTGTTTGTCTCAATAAATTGGGTTAATTTAAAAATACAGTAGTTAAATTTAAAAAAAATTTCTATTGCTCTTTGTTTTAAAAAAGGTTATAAAAAATGTCAATAATTATCGATACCGAACGATATGAAACATTATATCGTTGATAAATGTTTTAGCTATATCGCCCAGCCTTAGTCACAGGTTTAAAGGAGTTCTTTAGCAGTGTTTATGTCCGAACATGACGCAAATGTCAACAGAACAGAACAAAATTTTTACGTTTGCGCTTTTATAAAATTATTAGTGTTTTTAAAGATTCACTGTGTGAGTGAGTGTTAGATGATGGCAAAGGTAATCTAAATGTCAAAATAGAGGAATTAATGCACAGTTGAAAATTCAAAATTAACATACTAATACATTTAAAAAAAAATCTCTATTATCAGCTGACAATCGATAAAATAGTGATATATTATGCATCCATGTGCAAAACTCACGTCACATTGCTAGGATGTTACTGTGTAGTTGCTAGGGATGTTTTGGGTGGTAACTAGGGCGACATAAATATTTTCGCAAGTTGCGAATTTAATTTATGTAAAAAAATTGGAACATCGTAGAGCAATTTATGAATAAAGCACTTTTTCATTCTGTTATTCAGTCACATGCAAGTAAATTTGTTTCTGATGTAGTTTATGTTCATGTCTTCTTACCTCAAAATCTACCTCAAACAAGATTAGCTTGTTTTGGAATTTTGTTGCGTATTAGTTGGCATCGTAGTGTTTCCATCCAGTTTTATAATTTGCAGTATCCCAAAATTCGCATAAATACATGGATGGCTTGGATTCTTCCTTCAATGTTAGAATTTGTAATTTATTTGTTTACTTTATGTTGTTTTATTGTTGCGAAAATTGTATGTTTGAATGTTTAGAAAAGTTGAGTCCTCTTTATTTAGTATGCAATTTCTTGTGAATGTGCGTGACTTCAGATTAGTAAAATTATTTGCACTACCATGGTGTGTATGATTCTGATAATAAATTAAAATATGATAACAAATTCCAGTTTAGCTGACAATCGTTGCGACCAGATCATTGAGTGAGTCAAGAACTGATTTAGTCTGATTTGTGAACAAATGATTCATAGTGCAGTAAACAATATGTGCTACCAATCACTGTTTATGATTATGATAATAAATTAAAATAATATAATAACAAATACCAGTTTCCAGCACCAAGTGGCATAATAGACAGTTTTTTACAGCTAAATTAACTGGAAGCGACTGACACCAGAAGCCTCGCACATTCAAGTTAAAGCTCTAACGTTAAAAATAAAAAGGTAGATACATTAGAGTTTTAAACTTACAGTTAGAGATTTGTTCAAAGCTTTAAATATGAGTAATAATAATACTTTTTTTCACATGGTAATACAGTTATTGCTCTCATTTCGCACCGTCTGACTGATAAATATCTGTTGCTATTCTGTTCAGTTGCCGTCTCGCTCGGCTCATTAAGAACAGCACTGAGCCGATAAAGGCCAAGATAGGAAAAGATCTTTATTGTAAATTAATTATAAATCAATTTTGAGGCTATTACCGCTAAATGGACCGTCTAAAGCACCCACTTCATTATCGTCATGTGATGGTGGTAGTAAATGTACACAATTAAAGCATCTGTGAAATCCAGACATGGCTTTCTTGGTTTATACAAATAACATCCCGTGAGATGCATATATAATCAAACCCTAGGCGATACTCAAAGCCGTATAGTGTTGTGCTCGCCGATATCGCTTTGCAAAACAGGGCAGGTCTGTCTGCACACTCCATCTATTTCCTCAACTCATGTTATTCTAATAGCTCAGACTGCTGGGAGTTTTCAAGCTCTGGTGGGAAATGGAAAACAAGCAGGAATTGCATAATGGTGTCTCTCTGTATTCCTTGCCCCCCTTGCTTATGCCCTGCAGAGGACGGAGCTTTTTATATGCCAGCCTGCAGACAAGACCAGGGTTCTGGGAGTCACTCAATCCCATCGGCACCTCAGAGGGAGTAGGGCGTCTCCTACAAGAGGACGCAGAGTCCTTCTATGACACATTTGTGTTCTAGGCATCCTAACCAAACATTGTTTATGAAGCCAATGTGTTTTTAGCACATTGTTGCATGGTTTCTACGGTTTTCCGTATGGTTACTTGATGATTTCTTTCTGGCCCAAATCTCTCTTATGTTCACACTTGGCACACTTGGTTTGGTTAGATTAAAACAATCTCTTTTGTGATTGCTCTGTTAGTGCGGTTCGTTTAAATAAGTGTGATGTCCAGTGTCTATTTGTTTTCCAGAAGTTATGAGCAATGAATAAATGTCCTTGTACTCGTTTAAACTATAGTTGTGCGGATTGTGCAATCCCATGGATTGTTGTCTATTAGAGCTATGAACTTTGAATAAATCTGTTGAATGGCTCGTTACTTCAATGAAATTCGCAAGAGGAACTTTGTAGTTTTTGTTTTCATCTCTCAGATCAGAAGTGAGCACTGAAAATGGTTTTGTGTGCCTTACTGGTGGATTTACAGTCTCTTGTTTCCTTTGGTTTGCTTACACAGTTCTGTTTTACCAGATTATGAGTAGGGCTGTCGCGATTCGTCGATTTTATTCGACTATTCGATTTAGAGCTGTCATTCATATGTTGTCATGGTTTTACTTCCAGTATTTAGATTTTTGCAGTCATACCACACCTTTACTCAAAGTAGCATATATATGCTAAGTCTTTGGTAAATTTAGTCCCATATAATGAATGTTAGCTTGAGGTGTCAAGAGACACCTCGAAGGTTCTGTCGTCAAGTTCTTCATTTCAAGTCCATTTTGAGCTGGCTGTGATCACACCTACCCCAAAGCAATTTCAGGAGGTGTTTTGTTAGTTCATTAGCACTGGAGATGTTATGAGCTGTAACCTGCATTTTAGAAGTTTGTCAAGTTCAATATGGCTTGACGCAAGTTAAACTTCATCTCATAATAGAATAAGAATGGTATGTTGTTTAAGTTTAGCCTTAAGTAACTCCCAGAGAATTTAGGCTACTTTAAGCTAGGTCTTTAGCTATGAATGATATTACCATCAGCTTTGTTTAACTCAATTTACCAGATGTTTTAAACTGATTTCCCTTCAAAATCAGATTTTGAACCTTGACTTTTAAACTTCCTTGATACAGTTTATACATTTTGTGCATCAAAGATGTAGTTCAGTGGTTAGCGCATATGCTCAGACACCCTATTACATTTCTTCTGTACAAATAGAATTAAAAAGCAGATTTTTGCTGGTCTAATGCTCTTTATTAGGTGTGTGGTTGACCGTGGCTAGCAGAGTAGAGCAGAAATCCTGCAGCATATTTGTGCTCCAGCTTGAACTGAAGCAAAACCTATCATTGGTGAACAAGGTCTAGGAAAAAGCTCTTTTAAGGAGAACCACAATGTTGCCTAAACAGCTTCAGGATCCCACATTGACGGCTGGATCCAGAAATAACAGGAACTAACTTGGTCATGAGGCTTGTTGGTGTGGATGTGCTATTTCAGAGGTGAAAATGGAAAACTGGTTTGTTTGGGACATTGCAGCCATTATGTTTTCATAACTTTGTGCTTCCAACTTTTTTCCATGTACGTTACAACAACAAATTTACCAAAAATGCTTGCTTGCTGGTGGAAAATCCAGCTGGTAATGAATTTAAAGCTGGACATTAGCAAGTCCAAGCTGGCCATTAGTGCTGATAACTTGTAGAAAATCTTTGACTTGCAGCAAACCAGCCTACAGTTGGTTATGCCATCTTAGCTGGTCTACCAGCTTGGAAACCAGGTACCAGGTTCCAAAACACAGTTACCAGCCTAAACGTGTAGTTCACCCAAAAAAAACTCTTATTCACTCATAATCTTCCCCTCTAGGAAGCTAACTGGTAATCATTGCAACTGTATTATTGAATCAGTGAGACAAGAACTGATTGAGTCTAATTTGTGAACCGATCATTCAGGGAGGTTTCAAATGATTCATGAAAGATCTGACTCAAACAGATTCTTTGTTCACAATCACAAACTAATATCCTTAGGGCAGATGTTAAGATTTTCCCCTGCAATTAATAATTAATTGTAGTGACTAGATCAGAGTCAGTAAGTCAGAGACTGATTCATTCTGATTTGTGAATTAAACTTTCTGTTTTTTTAAACCATTGAAATTAGTCATTGAAGATCTGACTCAAAATAATGATTTGTTTACAATCACAAACTAATGTGTTTTGGACAGATGTTAAGGTTTTCCCCTCCAGTTAATGTGAATTTTTGGGTTGAAGCTGTTTTTTGCTGGATTTTCCAGCAGGCCCGTCATCTTAGTTTTGCTGTTGTTTTCTCACTGCATGGCTATGAGCTGCTCTGTCTAGCGGCCAGTGCCCTATTTAGAGCAGCATGTGTCTGTTGATGCCACATGCATATGCAGTCTCAGGGAAAGCTTGTTGACCTTGATTGGGATTCCATGGAAACCGAGGAACACGGCTGAATGGGAGCATGTGTGGATGCATCTGGGACGACTGTGGGTTGAGAAGCACAGCTCAAGGGAATCCAGCCGTCATCTTCACATGGTGTATTTTTATCAAACCATCTTTGTCAACAAACGTCCCAGTCACTGTTGACAGCTGCTGCTGATGCTTGAGGGGCGGCGATGGAATATAAGTGGAGGCTGAATAATGAAGTCGGCTGATGCTATGTGACCCGCTGACTCTGGAAGTCTGGTTATAATTTCAGATGAATATGTCTTAAGTAATCATAGGCTTTGTTCATATTTCACACAAATCTGATTTGGTTTCAAATCTTTAGGGCTGACTGTTGGTGCTTTCATTTTGCAAATGATATTATCTGATACTTTTATTCAGATATTGTTGTGAATATTCACTGTTCTTTTTCTTTCCTAGATTCTACATCGAAAAAGGTTTTCATAACAGAGGTATGTTCCTTTAACACATATCAAGAATCTCTATTGTTAGACTGCAAGTGAACCTGTTTATGCAGGGATTGCAGTTTTGTGGCGTCTCATATTTTCACTCTTTACACCAGATGCCTTCATCGTCAGGCCAGCCGGCCCATGGGAAGAAGATCGGACACAGAGGTGTGGATGCTTCTGGAGAAACCACATATAAGAAGGTGCATTGCGCCTATTCAATTTCAGCAACTTTTTCTAGATTTGATTCCATTTCGATTATTTTAGTTACTTCTAAGGATGCACAAAATTCTGGAACCATATCAGCCAATATTCTACTTCTAATATTTTTTTGTGTAATTTTTTTTATGTTTTATATTGGTAGATATTGTATATTTAATTGTACATGCTCATTTTCTCTCTTTTTACATTTAGATTGCCTTTGCCATAATCTAACGTTAACCTGAAATTTTTCAGTTTCAACAACTTTTTCTAGATTCAATATTGATTCCAATTAGATTATTTTAGTTACTTCTAGGGATGGACAATATATCGGTACCATATCAGCTGATATTAGCTGTTTTTTTTTTTATCTTACAATTTTTTTATTTGAAAAAATCTAAAATATTTGCTTTTTTTAAAGTTTTATATCGGTTGATATTATATATTCAATTGTACATGCCAGTTTCCTCTCTTTTTACATTTGGATTTTACTTTACAAAATAATGTTGAATTTTAATATTGACCATTCATCAGTTATCGGGCATAATATATAGAAAATAACTGTATATATATAATAATAATATACAAATTATTTATTGGTTTATCTGTATAGACCAGAATTGCAATATTGCTAATAAGCTCAGCAGAAACGTGGCACTAGGTGACATCAAAACAGAAAATGCAGAAGATAAATCTTTGGGTTTAGGGTTAATACTTATGTGACTCACATCATCCATATCAATGTGACACATCCTCCATATTCTCTTTAGACCACATCTTCAGCACTCAAGGGGGCCATTCAGCTAGGGATTGGCTACACGGTTGGCAACTTGAGTTCCAAGCCTGAGCGGGACGTCCTCATGCAGGATTTCTATGTGGTGGAGAGCATTTTCTTCCCCAGGTGCGCTATCTGTCTGAGGTTGAGGGTGGATGTGGAATTTCACATGCAATAAATGATCTTTTCTTTGTTCTTCCAGTGAAGGGAGCAACTTGACACCAGCCCATCATTTCCCAGACTTCCGTTTCAAAACCTATGCTCCTGTCGCCTTCCGTTACTTCAGAGAGCTCTTCGGGATACGGCCGGATGACTATTTGGTGAGAAATATAAGCTAAAGGCTGGATTTTATAATAAATGTTTGTATTTATTCAGGACTCACGGAATTCATTGGCATTGTTCATGTTTATGTTCGTCTTTAGTATTCGCTCTGTAATGAACCACTGATCGAGTTGTCCAATCCGGGAGCCAGTGGCTCAGTCTTCTACGTCACCAAGGACGATGAGTTCATCATTAAGACAGTCATGCACAAGGAGGCGGAGTTTTTGCAGAAGCTTCTTCCTGGATATTACATGGTGAGTTGCTGTACTTTGACTGATACACTTCAAATTAGTGGACAACTATTATAGGTTTTCAGTGTCCAATGCCTATATCGGACATTGAGCTGGGTGTATATATTATGCAACACTTATATATTGCATGATATAGTAATGATATGTAGCCTATATAAAAGGGAAATGCTTATTTTAGACAATATTAAATTAATTTTACAACTGACACAATGGTAATAAACTAATATTTATGGTCAAATATCAGCCGATTATCTGCCAGGCGAGTATTTATCGACTTTTTACATTTTTCAGCTACAAAAATTTCACTTTAAATATACAGTTTATGTTATTTTGTTACTGTTTGAGAAATTGTATATTGGACTATATCATTTTTTGACTGATATTAGAATTTATCAGGCAACATTTTAAGCAAATATTTAGTGTTTTATTTTTTATTAATTCAGACAATAAATTATCGTTTGTTGGCCAGAACATTAAAATAATTAATGGACAAAATGTTATTATTGTTGCATCCTTATTTGAAACTAATGCGTAGTTTTAACATCCAATACCGATCGAGAGAGCAGGGTAATAAATGCTGCATAATATATAAGAGTTTAATTATATCAAAAAAATATGTAGCATAGATAAAATTGCTGAAACACTTATTTTACATTATATTTAATGCATTTCAGAACTGACACAATGGTGAACTAATATTTATGGCCAAATATTGGCTGATTATCTGCATGGCCAGTATTTTTTGGTGTATCACTGATACAGACCTCTACTATTTACATTTCTGAGCTACAGTAATTTCGCAGTAAATGCATAAGTTATGTTGTTATTTTGTTAGTTTTTGAGAAACAATATATCGGTACCATATCGGTTATTGACCGATATTAGAATTTATTAAATGTTTTATGCAAAAATGTTTTTGTTTAAATTATTAACACTGTTTTATTTTTAAAATATTGGTTATTGGCCATAGCATGAAAATAATTATCGGCTTACTGGTATCAGCCAGAATTTGATTATATTTACATCCTTTTTTTAAATTAATGGTCAACCGATATTGGCTTTCAGTGTCCGATACAATATCTAGAGAGTAGATTGGCTTCAGTATCTGTATTCTGCATGATATAATACATTGTAATGATAGAAAATAAGTTGTAGCCTTAACAAAATTACGTTATATTTAATGTATATATTAGTTTATCAGCCTGGCCGATATATCGGTATATCACTAATGCAGACCTTTATACGTTTTTCAGCTACAATAAGGTTTAAGCTAGGATAAAATACACTGTTACCTTGTCTCAGACGACCACCGGGACAAGACCACAGGAACCAGATGAGTCTTCTGCACAATGTGACTTTGCTGCAGCCTGAAATTGAACTGCTGGTTTGGTCTGGCCAGAGGAGAACTGGCCCCCCGACTGAGCCTGGTTTCTCCCAAGGTTTTTTCTCCATTCTGTCATCAATGGAGTTTTGGTTCCTTGCCGCTGTCGCCTCTGGCTTGCTTAGTTGGGGACACTTCATTTCCAGCGATATCGTCGCCTTGATTGCACAGATACTATGATACTATGAACTGAGCTGAATGAAGACATCACTGAATTCAATGATGAACTGTCTTTAACTGGAAAATTAGTGTTTACTATTGTCATTTTGCATTATTGACACACTATTTTCCTAATTAATGCTGTTCAGTTGCTTTGACACAATCTGTATTGTTAAAAGCGCTATATAAATAAAGGTGACTTGACTTGACTTGACTGTTTATGGTGCACTGTTTAATATTCTGTACTTTTTGAGAAACATGCTTCCCAGCCTATTATCACATGCTGTCACAAATCAACCGCCTGGTTAAACAACAACACTGCTGATTACCCAACAAGCTATTTTGATCTAATTTCTCCTGAGGCGATATGTCTACTATTTACCCGAATAACGAAACAAATGGCACAATTAGCATGTAAGCCGTGCTCGTTCCAGCTTTCTGTCTCCAGTGAACCATTTTAGTCCACAGTATAAGTACAAAAGGGTTCGGTTTCCAAGAGAACATGAGTTTTTTTCAGTAGATGATGCCTAAATGGGTTCTCAGTGTCAGCAGAGTCTAACCAGCGACTGGCTTGGCTTGTTCCATCCGTTCATCTGGAGCTAATGAGCCCATGAATGGTGACGGATCAGTTGTTGTTTAGCAACAATGCTGACCTTGGCGAGTTCGTGGTCTACAGAAACCTGTCTTTATTACTGTCTAGCTCTTTTCCTCATTCTGTTTCTCTTCTTTGATCATATCTTGTAGGACATGTCACCTATGCGAAGGTGATGGGTGTCACAAAGCTTTTCTAGGTTGGATATCCGCTTCATTGCTTTGCCTTTGTGTGGTGATTTTTAATAGGATTTAAACTCCAAACTAATTGGAATCAGGTGGTTTTATTACGCTCTGGAACATTAGCTGGCAAAATGAATGTCATTGACTTAAGGAAGGTGTTTTGTGTTGAAATGGAGTGTTTTGTATCTGGAATGCAAAAAAACAAATAACTTTTACTTCAATTTAATGCATAAATGCTTTTAATATACTTGGATTAACAAAAGTGTGATTTGCATGCTATATAAAAACGTTTTTTTTTTACTGTTAGTGGGATTTTGTAACAATAAACAGATGTGCGTTGAATATTTTTAAGAACAGATCATTGAAAAAAATGTTGCTGTCATTTATTCATCTACATACTGTTCCAAATCTGTGTGTAACTTTCTTTTTTCTGTAGAACACAAAAGGAGATGTTTTGAAGAATATTCACGCTGCACTTTTCCATATTGTGACGCCATCAAGATTCAAAAAATGTCAAAAAAGCTAAATAAAAGTATCATAAAAGTTATTTTTGTGTGAGGAAAAAGCCGAAAAATGATTTGATGAATATCTAATTTTTGTTTTCACATATTCAGACTTGAGTTGCAAGTTCCTCAAACTTAAAAATGGAATAAAAATGAATAAATAATGACAAAACTAATTTTGGGGCAAAATATTTCTTTAAAGAATAATAAATTAATTGGAAAAGGCTGAAAAGTTGTTCTTTGCTAAATATCTAATTTCAGGGTTTCTGTGGGTCTTAAAATGGTCTTTAAAAGTATTCACCCTTCCACAAATTAAGCCCTAAAAGGTCTTAAATCAGAACTGAAAGACTTCAATTCATAAAGTCATGGCATTAAATATTGTATACACTGCAAAAAAAAATAAAAATCAAAACTATTTTCAAGCGTTGAAGCATTGTTAATATAAGACTTTTACTTTTAGAGACCATGTTGACATATTGTGTTCAATTCAATTTATTTATAAAATTTTCTTTACTTAGTCTTAAAAAGGTCTTAATTTACCTTCATAAACCCTGCAGAAACCCTGTCATTTGTATTTTCACATATTTAAACTTATATTGCAAGTTCGTCAAACCTGGCACAACAAATTTTGGCACACAGAATTTCAATATCGGGTGAATAAATGATGACAGATATGTAATTTTAGAGTGAACTATTCCTTTAAAGAATAAATACTTTTCACAAAGCACGTAACCAATATAAATGTACACGTTCTTCCACAGATGTTTAGCACTGCATGGATGACTTAAGTTTGAATCTTTGTTGACTAAATCGTATTTGATTTTTTTAAATGTTTGTTTGCTGCAGAACTTGAATCAGAATCCTCGCACCTTATTGCCCAAGTTCTTCGGGCTGTACTGCGTACAATCGGGCGGGAAGAACATTCGGATGGTGGTCATGAACAACGTTTTGCCCAGGGTGGTGCGCATGCACCTCAAATACGACCTGAAGGGATCCACCTACAAGCGACGGGCCTCTAAAAAAGAGCGGGAAAAGGCGAGGCCCACTTTCAAAGACCTTGATTTCATGCAGGACATAACAGACGGTCTCATGCTGGATACAGACACGTACAATGCCCTGGTCAAGACGTTACAGAGAGACTGTTTGGTAAGTTCTCCACAGTGTGCTGCTGTCTAGAGTGGACATGCCATTCAGAACGAAAATTGATGTGTTTTTGGTGTTTAGGTCTTGGAAAGCTTTAAGATTATGGATTATAGTTTGCTGCTGGGAGTTCACAACATCGATCAGGCGGAGAAAGAGCAGCAGATGGAGGGATCTCAGGGCAACAGTGATGAAAAGAGGCCGCTGGCACAGAAAGCACTCTACTCCACTGCCATGGAGTCCATACAGGGAGCGTCGGCCTGTGGAGAGGAGATTGACACCGAGGACACGTGAGTGGCCGAAATTAGTCCACGTTTTGACACATATAAAGGATATTTAAACAGATATGTGGCACATTTTCAGATGCATCAAAAAAATATGATGAAGTAACGGATGCAATGACAAAATGTTGGCCGATATGATGAAGCTTAGTAATTTTTCTTCATGATATTACTGATAACCGATTCATGGAATTCTATACTATTTTGATACTTTTTTTCTTTCTTTTATAAAATCTGAATTTGTGTTTGTAATCTTTATAAAACCTGGATAATATTGAAGTCCTGTCCTGTTAGATATCCTGTTTCATCTGGAAATGAATGCTATGGAAGCTAAAGGATTGCAAACAACAAATTCATGTTGACTAACCAAAAAAAAAAACTTTTTTAGAAGTGAAAAGAAACGTTTTTTATTTTTGCTTTGTTTTGTGTTTTTATTCTCTTTACTTTTTTATTTGATTTGATTCTATTTAGATTTTATCAGTCCTTTTTTTCTCTGAAATGATTTTTTAAAGGGGTCATATGATGCTTTTTTAAAGATCATTATTTTGTGTATTTGGTGTAACAGAATTATAGTGACATAGATATGTGGGGGCGTGTTAGAACGAGCCGTTTTAGGGGGGCGTGGCAGAGTCTTAACTTTGATAAAGAATATCTCTTTGGTTTTGAGACTTTAGTCTTTGCAACTTCAGGGATCTTATCTATGCACAATCAGCTTGTAACACTCCAAAGAGAAAGGAAAACTTGAAATCGCATCATATGACCCCTTTAAGATTTAGCTAACTTTGGGAAACAAAATTAACATGCTTTTCAGCATGTTTCTGTTTTTATTTTGCCTAAATAAATAAAACATGTTTTTTCCTTGAATTTGTGTTTGTAATCTTTATAAAATCTGAATAAAATAAAGTGTCCTTTTAGAGATCCTGTTTCATCTGGAAATGTGTCACATTATAGAAGTTAAAACCTGCAAACAACAAATTCATGTTGACTAAACAAAACAAAAAAAATTTAGAGGTGAACAAAGACATTTTTGTTTTCTCTTGTGTTTCCTTTTCTGTTTTCTGTTTTGTTTTGATCTTATTTTTATTTTATTTTGTTTGATTTTATTTAATATTTATATAAATACAGATTTTTAAAAGTGAACAGACATACTGTATTTGTTGTGTTTGGTTTTTTTGTTTTGTGTTTTCTTTTGTTTGTTTTTTTTACTTTTTTTTGTTTTTGTTTTTTTTGTGCTTTTTTTCCCATTTCATGTTTATTAGCAATTTTTCTTCTTAAAGGAGTTTTTTTTTTAAAGATTTAGCCAACTTTGCTAAACACTTTTCAGCACTGTTGCAATTTTGTTCCCAAAGGTATAGCTACATGTTTAATTTCAGTATTTAGCAAGGTTTATACTTTTTATTTATTTATTTATTTTATTATTATTTTTTTTTAAAAGCTTTCATAGTTATTTATTTGCTTATATTTTTTGTCTGTCAGAATGGGTGGCATTCCTGCAGTCAATGGAAAAGGAGAGCGTCTGTTACTCTACATTGGAATAATCGACATCTTGCAGTCTTACAGGTGCTTGCGTCAATCTCTCCGACTCATGTCACTTACTATTTACATCATGAAGTGTGTGATTCATTGCTGCCAGTATGATTTGGAAGCTACTTTGGAATTACTTTTTTTGTTTTCTGTTTAGGTTAATAAAGAAATTGGAGCATACGTGGAAGGCTCTAGTCCATGATGGGGTAAGAAATACATTGAATTTCATTGGCTATCATCTAGAATAGACCTTTTGAAATACATCAACACCGTTGTCCCTTGCAAGACGCTCCATTTCATCACTTTGGATGAAGAGCTTTGGCCAAGTCAACATTCAGCTGTGTTTTCAGACTCTGTGGTCTTCGACCTCCACTATAATTCCTCTTACTTCCTTCATTTTCATATTAATAAAGCATGATCTGCCGCGGTACATTAGCATGAATGGGGTTTAGTGACAATTACGGGGTTTTGGAGGAAATGCTTGTGAAATGCACTAATTTGGGGCCGTTTTTTCTCAGAGTTTGTGCTAATTGTGCTATTGCTGGATATGAAGCGTACATGCATGTACCACACACACACACACTCTCATTTTTCTCTCGGCTCAGCAGTGAATAAAGGAGATTTCTCCAACCCTGCCTGTGACGCATCAGTCTACGCCATACTGCGAATGGCTCACGGTTCATTTGCATGCTAATTAGGTGTTATTTATAGACCTAGAGCTGGTGTATCTTGATCACGTCAGCTGGAGGTGACAGATATATATTACCTAAAGGTTGACTGGTTGTCTCCAGGAATAATGTATGTTAAACTGGAAACTGACATGAGAAATGAGTAAATATGAATTTAGTTTGTACTTTGGCTCTCCAGTATATGTTGACAGTATATTGTAAATTAATGCATGTTTTTGTATGATTTATATATGCGTAATGTAAACGAATGTGACAGGTCCAATGCTATTTAAGCTCTATCGCAAAAATTCCAGCACAGATTACCACAGAATCATTTTAATTTAAGAATCAGAATTTGATTTAAAGCCTGCATGGAAATTATTAGTATTGAACAAACTGTTATTTTTTCATTTTGTCAACGGGAATAAGTCAGAATGTACTGTAACTTTTCAGATTGATTCTGATGGTTCACTTATTCTGTCTCACTTTCACTCTTCAGGACACAGTGTCTGTTCACAGACCGTCTTTCTATGCGGACAGGTTCTTCAGGTTCATGAGCACTACTGTATTCAGAAAGACTTCCTGTGAGTGAACTGATTCTGAGTTGAACTTACATTGCTCAATTTCATAGATTATTTTCATGTTCTGCATGAAAAATTATTGATAAAGTAATAGCGATGCACCGATATTGAAGTTCTGTCTGATACCGATAAATATTTCTTTTAAAAACCGATAACATATAAATGGCTCTTGATAAAATTCTACAGTATTTGGTCCAAATAAATTAAAAATAAAATGCTTAACACTAAAATGAATGATATTAAATGCTACAAATAAATTTAGGCATCACAGCATTTTAATGTACAGTAGGAAAATGGATATTCATCAATGGATATTCAATCGATAGTCATGCTGTACGATTTGCTAAAGATTACATTTAACAGTGTTAGTAAATTATATTATGAAATACTAAAATTTCTATAACAAAAAAATAATGAAAGCTATATAGAAATATAAAAAAGCACTATAGAAATATTTTTAAAAAACAAAAGCACAACAAAATTACTAAAACTTAATTTAAAACTGAAAATATAAAAATAAAATCTAATTCAAAATCTTAACGAATATTATAATAGTATAGAAATAATACTAAAATAGCACTGCATACAACAAAAGCATGAAGTGAACATGAGCTGTCAAACAGACAAAATCATTAGTGTCTTTAAAGATTAACTTTAAGTGAGCATTAGATAATGGAAAAGGTAATCCAAATTAAAAAAAAAAAGATTAAATGAGCATGTACAAGTAAATATCTGGTATTGATCAATTTGATAAATCTGTAATATCGGCCGATAACTGATAAAATTTTGATATATTGTGCAACCCAAAAAGGTATTTTAAAAATAACATCTAAAATTTAAATGCCACTTATCATGTCACCAAATAAAAAGACAAGTTAGTTATTATCTAGTGGCTATCATACTACAGTTGATATTTATTTTTAGAGAAAAATTAAAGCCACAGTGTTTACAAGTTTTCAGGAAGATCCTAACCTTAACCCTGCTAATGAAAGAAATTAAATACTTAATTTGTGCTTATGATATTGAACCTGTTTTAAAATTGAAGTACATTTGTAAACCTGTTTTTTTCAGCACTGAAATCCTCTCCGTCAAAGAGGGGTCGTGGGGGTCTGGCTGCGGCCAAGTACAGCGGTCCCGGAGCAGCCTGGTCGGCCAGCCAGCTGCCATTTGTGAGAGACGATAACATCTACGACCTGAGAGGAACCCGAAGCTTCCCCACACTGGAAGATGATGGTAAACAATAGACAAAGTACATTCTTTGTTCTCAGCCATGTAGACTTCATGACTTTAGGCACATCTTTAAATTCGACCCGGTTTCAGGTCGGACGGATGTGCTTCCCTGCACCCCTCCTTCGTTCGAGGAGGCCACCACAGCCTCCATCGCCACCACGCTTTCCTCCACCACCTCCCTGTCCATACCAGAACGCTCCCCATCAGACACCTCCGAACACCCGCGCTACAGGTAACACCCGGTCTGTCCATCTGTAATATTTCAGCGTCTCGGCCATAGCAGGTACAATAAACTCTCTGTTCTCTTCCATACAGGAGACACACCCAGTCCAGCCATGAAGAAACGTAAGTCAAACAGAGACTAGTCTGCTATCCTAGTTTCTATCCTGTAGTCTGCTTCCAAGACTTCTGAAGCCGTATGGTAGTTTTGTGACTGAAATGACCAAGTTTGTTTCCTTAGCAGACTTTACAATGTTTATTCCTCTCTTGGGCTTAATGGAAGAAGAACGATTCGTTCCTTAGTGATGTTGTTCATGTGGTTTGGTTGAGCCCTCTGCTGGTGTTGTTGTAGAATGCAGGATGAGGACCAGCAGACCATCACAGTGGAGGTGGAAGTGGAGGGACGATATGACAGCGAACCCAACCTCGTGGCTCCCCAGGCATCGCCGGAGATCAGGTACACACTCAAAACTGAGAATCTGTTGCACATAATATTTAATATTTACTTATGAAAGCCAGATATTGTTGGACATGTTGAAAAGATGGTCTCGAAGTGTAATGAAATTAAGGGCGAGTCAAAAAAACGATGATTTAAATGCAAATGCATTGTCGCTGAATCAAGAGCAGTGGGAATGAGGAGTTAGAAATGTGCTCCATTAAGCTGAGCTCACCTGCTGAAGCTTCTCATAGTGATGGGAAAACGACACTATGGCAACTGCCACAGAGGAACATAACCAAACAGGAAGCGCTTAATCACACTGGCAATAAGTACCCAAATGTTTTTGTGTTAGTCAGGACCAGTGGCAGTACGCCCAAAAATATTATTTCTATAATAAATAGTAATATAACATGAAAGTATAGTTAAATGTATTTATTCCTTCTTTATTTAAATAATATTTATTTATTATGTAATTTAGAAAATATTTATTATTTATTCATCCTCATTTTACTGCAAATCAATGTGACTTTTGAAGCTTTGAAGATATTTTGAAGAAAGTTCATGCTGCACACTTCCATACAAAGAGAGTACCACTAAATAAAATTAAAACTAGTAAAAATTACAGGTTTTGGAAATTGATTGAGCTAAAATAAATAAAATTACAAAAAAAAACTACAACTGAAATAAAAATAAATTAACCCCTTAACTGTCACCGTCCCACCTGTGGGACACTTGGCGCTCTTTTTGTTGTTGTCCTTTTTCTCTATCAAATCTTTTAGTAATCATCATAAATTATATATCACTTGAAAGCTTAGAAGCCCAAGATTCATCCTGTGAAAACCATTTTGAAATCGGACATTGCGTTACCATGGAAATGGTACTTTAAAATCTTTTGGCGGTCTCCTCCCCCTTAGTGGGCAGTGTCAGGTGTCATATTACAAAATGCATTACGGTCTTTTAGAATCAAACCTTTTTATAATCTTGACAAAAAACATATAATTGGAAAGGTCTGAGGTGGTTATTTTAAGATAGAAGTAATATTGACAGAAAAATCTAGAAATTTGTGACAGAAAAATGTATTAAAAAATGTAATAGAGTTTGGATGACGCTCTAAATAAAATCTCACAGGAACCTCAATTTTTTTTCATATCAACTTCAAATTTGGAACATAACTTATTTAGACATAAGGCTTTAATTTTATACAAATATTAGAGTAAAACCTGTTATGTAAAATATTTATTATATATAAAATAAAATTA
>NW_015656157.1:3142078-3150802 GCF_001515625.1 Sinocyclocheilus rhinocerous
ATTACAGTCTTTTAGAATCAAACCTTTTTATAATCTTGACAAAAAACATATCATTGGAAGTCTCAGGATTCCATATATGGTGGTTATATTGACATATATAAGTAATACTTATATATAAGTAATATTGACAGAGAAATCTAGACATTTGTGACAGAAAAATGCATTAAAAAAATTCAATGGAGTTTGGATTGCACCCGGTGGCTGTTTGTGGTATAACGCCCTAAATAAAATCTCACAGGAACCTCAATTATTTTCATATCAACTTCAAATTTGGAACATAACTTATTTAGACATAAGGCTTTAATTTTATACCAATTTTAGAGTAAAACCTGTTATGTAAAATATTTATTATATATAAAATAAAGTAAAATTAATATAGTGAATTTTATTTAGAGTAAATTTAAACTTCTATAAGTTTTTGATACTTTAATTTTTTGAAACAATTCCACTTTTGCAATAATCTGCTGATTTTCTTCTTTAAAAAGAGACCAACCTTAGGCCTATATTCCAAAGTGTTCATAAATTACAACAATTTAAGTTTGGATAGTGCACTTTCATGCCTATTTTAAAAAATGGGGGGTGACAGTTAAGGGTTTTTTAAAGTTGTATAGAAAAAATAATAATAAAAATGACAAAGGCACATAACAAATTTACTAAAATGTAAGCAAAATTTAAAATGACAACTGAAAATATAAAAATATAAGTTAATTCAAAATATTCATGAATAATATAAATGTCTATAAATAATACTAAAATAGCACTGCATACAACAAAAGTATATAGTGACCATGGGCTGTCAAAAAGTGCCAAAAAAGTGGTCCATAAAATCTAGACTCTATATTCCAACTTTTCTGAAGCCATCCAATAGTTTTGTGAGAAGAACAGAGTGACGTTTGATGGTTTATTCCCTGAAAATCTCTAAATTATTTTTTTATTTTTCTCCTCCACATGTTTAGTGAAGCTGCAGAGACGTTTCTAGAAGCCTCATCCTCCTCCGTCCCGGCGAGCCCCAGGATAGTGGTAGAATCTGACGGCGGCAGTCAGGCCTCGGGCTGTACAAGCCGTGCCTCTGTGGACGAGGATGATGATGTGCCAATTACAGACATTTATTTTGTAAGCCCTCCACTCCTCTGAACTAAATATATGTTGTTTTTAATAATGTTGTGTGGCTTTTATATAGAAAAATGCATCAGAGAAGAGCAAGAACCACCAAAGGTCAAAACATAAAAGAACATAATCAGATGTGTCTGCACTGCAAAAAAAAAAAAAAAAATTATCAGTATTTTTTTGTCTTACTTTCCAATAAAATTAAGTAAACATTCTTAACATGATAAATTTACTTGAAAACCAAGACTTAATAAGAGAATAAATCTTGGATCAAGTTTATTTTTCTTAACCCATTGTGAAATATGTTTCTTCTTTTTTAAAGCATAAATAACAATATTTAGTGATGTTTATAGTTAAAATATATATAAATAAATAAATAAATCCAATGCTGTAACTTTAAAATTCATGGTATATTCTATGATTTATTCTGAATTAAATGTATCTTGATTAAAGGATGTTTATATATTTTTACTTGAAAAAATAAAAAAACTTGGTCATGTTTCTCCAAAAAAATCAAAAGAAAAAATAAGGAACTGTATATTGCATAAAGAAAAATGAAGCCTATTTTAGAACCAGAAGCATTTTTGCATTTTGCATTTTTATGACAATATTTCAAGAATATTCTCCACCAAATTCACATTGACATGCTTATTACTGTCATGCAAAAAGCAACAAGAATATATTATTTAAATTGTAAAGTATGTATACGTCACGTTAGTATTTGCTATATTTTTTTATTTATACTGGTTCTTTTTTCTTTTTTACTTAATTACAGTTACAAGAATCTCAACATTTCAAAAATGTAAGGCTTTCATACTTAACTGTCATGAAAATAATGTCACAGCGGTAATAAAAATAAGACTTTTAGATTTTATTCATGTAAAATCTAATTACATTTTTGGGTGAATTTAACCATGACATGTGTTTGCTAGACTGTGAGATTCATCCAGTAGTAAACAGTGCTAATGTGACCATTGTTGGATTACTGGTAACTAAAGGAAACGTCTCCAACACTAGATGTGTTTGTACGACAGAATCTCACAGAGGGTCTCTGTTGGCACGTGGGTGGGTGTTTGTGTGCCGAGGTGTTAGGAGCTCCGCTGGTCTTTATTTGTATCTTCTGCATGACAGTATAAGACCCATTGAAATGAAGTTCCAGTCCTTTTGTTTATTTCTAAATGCTGAGGATCATTGTGTGTTCATTTTGAATGACACCAGTACAATATACACATTCTGTCCCATGAATGACAAAACATATGGACGTGCCAATGCATCTACAGGGATGTCTCCGAGGACAGCCAAGAAAAACTGAGAAATAGCCATCATTATCATTTGTTTGACACATTGAGGCTCTTAAAATCGGTCGTGTGCTGAAAAGGGGCCTAGAGATGCACAAGCGCCACCACTTGAATTATTCATCCATTAACACCCTGCACCTTCGCTCTTTCCTCTTATTAATGGAGCTGTCAATTTTTTAATTTATCGACTGCTAAACAGCACTTCATCTCCTTGACTTTTTCATTACCATTCTGCCATCTTTCATTATTTGTCTTCCATCTGTTTGTCCACGTCTCTTGTAAGTTCTCTGATGGCAGCGTCTGTGTTTGTCAGCCCGTCACACACAGAAGAAGGCACACTGTAAGTTTTATAACTGAAACACTTGAAACTAGTTTTAGAGGTAGTTAATCAGAACAAGTTAGCCTCTGAAGTCTGCTGTATATCTAGACTATTGTAGCTGTTTTGTAACCTTTGACTGTTAGAATTAAACAGGCTGTTGTTGTTACTGTACCTTTAAGACTTATGTATGCAAATGAGCCCACCATAACAAGTGTGAAATTGTTTTGAAAACTTGAGGTAAATAATTGCAGCTGCTCAGTATATACAGCCATATAAGTCACAGCTTCAGATTACAGTAAGCTGTTTCAACATTGTGAAAATGACAGGGTTGTTTAAACTAAAATCATTAAATAAAATAATTGTTAGGTGAAATATAATAAAACAAAACTTAATTTCAGCTAGTTTCCAAGGCAACATTTCTCGTTTTCATTTAGTTCAACTTGATGTAGTAGGATAACTAAAATCAAAATAAAATTGTATAAAAACTGTGTATATATATATATATATATATATATATAAATAAATAAATGAATAAAAATGTCAAAAATGCACAATACAATTTTTTAAAACTTTAACTAAAATTACTTTAAAGAAAATATATATATAAAAAACTAATTCAAAAATGTACTAAAAACATAAAATGATGAAAAATCTCAGTTATTCTAAAATAACACTGGAAAACGTTTAGCTAGTATTTGTAATGTAATTTTCCATTATTGACCCCTTCAAAAACTAGTCTTGGAGTCATACACAACTGCATAATATTTCTAAGACACAGGAAACATTGTCACACAATCAAGCGACATATAAAATTACCAAAAAAATCACTCCATTATTAGTTTACTAGCTACTAACGTTATATTAACAAGCTTCTTGCTCGTTAAAATGTACTAAATATTTTTTAATCACTCTTCCTAGTAATAGCATATATTATTTTAAAGAATGTTTTATAGTCTAATTAAAATATAACAACTTTCTCTACAACTGAAACAACTTTTCTTCTCTGCTGATGTAACGAAGGCCGTATGGGCGGGGACAAATAATAGTAGCCAATTATATCAATGCTTGCTTTTTGCTTTCCAATCAAATCCTGATGGATAAAATTAAGTCCCACCCTGCAATATTTTTCATTGTTTATTCTGTTTCACATGGAAATACTTTATATGGTAAGTAAAATGTGTCGCGAGTCCCGTTTTTTTATGTTGTCATTACGAAATCTATTAGTTTGTGATTGTTTTTCTTTCCCTTCAAAGTTTCTCTTTTTTTACTCACCAGATTACAGCTTTTGTTAATTCATAAAATCTTGATTTTAATCTTTGAGCAGTGGCTAAAAAAATATACATTCCGATGTCAATCAGAATCAAAATCAGAACTACTACTTTTCCAGCGTTAATTAACGTTCACAGCAGATCGTTTACTAATCTCTCTCTCTTTCTTACCACTGCATTTCTGATATTCCTCACTCTTGTCTTTCTGTCTTCCTCTCTGCATGTTTCCACTGGCTGCCTCTGTGTGTCTCCACCCTTTCTGGCGCCCTCTGCTGTCTGGCTTGTGTCAAAGCAGCCTCCAGAAGACAAAGGCTGGGTATATTCTCCTCTGCACTTCAGCTCAGGGCCTAAAACCCTGGCAGAGGATGAAGAGGAGAGTGAAACAGTAAGTGCGCACGCTGTGACGCGGTCATCTTGGGTTCGTGATTCTTGATGTTGACTGTCCTTTGTCTGTTATTCCTTGCATATTAATTGCATAAAATTCCATTTTAATGTGTCCCAACAGTAATCAGACCTCAGGAAAGAGGGGCAGCTACAAGGTTTGAACTCTTCAGATGTCCTCATAACGTCCGGAAGCTCTATTGGTCGGATTTTTTCGCAACTTAAGCATCATTTTCATCGTCCTTTCACCCATTCCATAAACACCAAGCAAGTAGTAATACCAATGTCCAGACATATTTATGAGTAATAATGAAGATATTTGTTTAATTATTTTTTTGATTTTGTTTTTCATTCATTGTCTAATTTACATACCGTGAACATGTGTTTTGATTTGAGATCTAGGATTCAAAACTGTTCCCAAGAGTGGGCTGTGCGTTATTATTTTTATTTATTAGTTGTTGTTTTTTTAGGGGACTTGTAGGTGATGCGTTGTTAATACGCCTTGGTTATCAGGTAGCATTGTTCCGTAACTGTTGAAATATATATATATATATACATATTAAGCCAGCAATAGTGTTCAATGTTTCAGATTTATGAATCTGCAACAGGTGGCGTTGTGTGAAATTTGGCAATAACCAAAGTCCCATAAATTTCTTTTTTTATTTTAATGTAAAGATTAGGACTGATAATGGATGCTGTCATGATTTTAAAATGGTTCATACAACCATAGGTTGTAGAGAGCGACGGTTTACACATCCCATGATGTTTATATTCTTGTTTTGTCACCTTTTTATATATTCTGCTATCGATTAAGTTTTAATTTAAATTTGTTCCACAGATTTTCCCACCAAAATCAGTACGAAGTCATCAGGGCCTGGTTATTAAGAGACATGTTAAACTGAAAGATGGGACCAAACGTATTGTGTGGGAGGCCAAATCTTTAAAACAACTTAATCACAATCATTTCACTATCAGAAATATTTGTTAAAAAACGTTTAATTGTAAATCCAAATGTATAGAATTTGTGTGTGTGCCTATGCATTGAGTGTGTTTGTGGTTTTGAGTAAGCGAGTCTCATTTTATGATGTAAGTGTGCGACACTGATTCTTATAATGTGCAGTGGCCAGTTGCTATTGACATTGCTGTTGTATCTAAAATAAAGGGACTACTGCAGCAATACATTTGTAAAGTGTAGCACATGCATATTTTGGTTGCCTTAATTCTTTTTTGCCAACCTAATTCCTATTGTAGTTATAAAATATTCACGGATTCAGTCTTTCTTTTCTGGTTCACCAATGATAGTGAGAATTTGTATATAGATCTTTAAATACATATAAAGTATATTTTAAATGTTATTTGAAGTTTTCTTTTGTATTTTATTTTGCACAAGTGGCTTGCAAAAGGTGTCCTAGGTCCACACGAACCCACCCATTCTTCCAGCATCGAGGACATTTCCTTGCGTTTGAGTCTAGGATGTTTCTTTGTGTACACTTTACAGTTTGGATTGTAAAGTCTATACAGTCAAAGACATACAACTGTATCAATCGCTTACTCTTCCAACAGTTGAGCTGTGTGTGTGTGTGGTCAAAAAGCTGTGCCCCCCTAAATAGCAAAAGAGCATGATGAAATGTGAGTCTATTTACATTGATGTACAGCAGACATTTATCTCTACGAAAAGACCACAACCCATGTGTGTACATTTGTTCAGACACTTAAAATAAATACAACTCTTGGAAGATTCTTGTGGATTTTTGGAAAAATTATTTGTCCTTGTACCATTCAGATTTTTCCAACAAACTTATCACAAAATCAGCAGATATATCTCACAAATTAAATGATTTCGCAACAGGTTTCAGGTTGCAAAGGACTTTTATGGAGCCAACTGGATTCAGTACTAACAAAAAAAAAAAAAAAAAACCTTAAATTGTCACAAATTTTCAAGTTTTTCTAAAGCCATTGTGGCCCAGTTATCCTCAAACGTATCTGGGCCAGTTTTGGCCAAGCTATGGCATGGTAAGCACTGACTAATGTGGCTGTGAGTCTTAAGTGGCCTGCATATGATGCCACAAATGTGGCCCAGCTATTAAAACCGTATCTGGGCCAGTTTTGGGAAAGATATGGCACAGTAAGCACTGGCTAATAGTTTTATACTAACAGCACCAAATTGCAGAGACAGTGTCAAACATGACTGAAAAGGACCACACAACACCACTGCTTAAGTTCTCAATGTTGAGATTTATTAGCAAACCTTTAACAAAGGCAATTTCTTTGAAAGCATCACAATAAAAATTGGGGAGAAAAAAAAACATTTGGTCTCTAAAAGTCAAAAGCATAACTAAAAGTGTACCATTCGGCACAATACAAATATGTAATGAACAAATAATTTGGAAACCATAGAGAGGGGTGGAAGGAATCAGAAGGCAAAAAGGACGATTATGCATTTCTGTCAATCCTGACGTCAATCTCTCGTCCGCTGAGCCGGTAGCCGTTCATGGTACGACAGGCTCGCTCGGCAGTCTCGGGACTGTCAAAGCGCACCACACCACAGCCCTTGGACTTGCCGTTCTCCATCTTAATGTCTGCATACTGCACGATGCCTGTTAGAAAACACACACAAGCCATATCGATTAATGAAACGGAGCAAGAAATGCTAAAAGAAAAAGTCTGATGGGAAAAAGTCTTTACCACATGAATTGAAAGTGTCCTTCAACATCTTCCAGGTGAAGTCAAAGGGCAGCTGCAAAAATAGACAATTACATTATGAATGAGAGGAATTTTTTTTTAAATATTAATTTTAAAAAATTTGAAATAAATTTAAGATCAAATGCTTACATTTCTGACAAAAATCTGGCATCCCTTCCTGACATTAGCTCCACCAGCCCCTGGCCCTCCTTGTCCAGACCCACTGAAAGGAGTCCCGAAGTTGCCACGATCCATATCAGCCGGTCTGTCAAACTGCCCACCGACGCCACCCGAGCCCATCCGGTCCATGCTGGAACCCATGCGGTCGAGACCTGAGGAGGGGAAGCGGTCCATGCCACCGGAGCCCATGCGGTCAAAGTTTGAACCCATTCGGTCAAGGCCCGAGTTCATCCTGTCCATGCCTATAGGTGAGGCAAAGTCCATCCCGCCAGTCATGCGATCTATGCCGGACGCGCCCAAGCGGTCGAACCCACCAGGGCCCATGCGGTCCACGCTGGAGCTCATGCGGTCGAGGCCTGATCCCAGCCGATCCATACTGGGCCCCAGCCGGTCAAGCCCTGAACCCATTCGGTCAAAACCAGATCCCAACCGGTCCAGATCAGACATGCGGTCCATGCGATCCATTCCCATCCGGTCTAGTCCTCCCATGCGGTCCATGCCACCGCCAAGCCGGTCCATGCCAGAATTCATGCGATCAATTCCCACGGAGTTCCCTGGTAATCAAATTTTAAACAAATAATTTAAAAAAGTTAACATTATGCAACTATATAAGAAATGTATAGGAGCAAATGTTAAACATTACCAACCCATTCCTCGGTCAAAAGTATCTCCGAAGTTGCTACGGGACATACCCATATCATTACGGGCACCGAAATCTCTATCAAAGCCACCGCCAATTCCACGATCCATATCTGCAATTTAAAAAAAAAAAAGTCTCAATCTCAGCTGCTAGCAAAATGGAAAAAAATAGACTAGTTAATGCATTTACCATTCATTCTTCCCATTCCAGAGGGTCCGAAACGATCCATGTTGTTCATACCACCTCCAAAATTATCCATCCCTGAAGATCAGTAACATTTACATTCAATTCATAGTGAATTAAGGAAATTTCATAATTATCTGTGTTTTATTTTTCCATGGACAAAATAAGCCAGGGGGAAAAAAAATGAACATTTGATAGAAAAATAAAGCAGTTTATGAAAAAAAAAAAAAAAAAAGGGCACCTTTAAGATATAGTAGACAAAAGTAGAATTTTCTAAAAATTAAATTAAAAAAATATAACCTAACAGAAATTAAGCAGCATTTAAATAAATTTGAATAAAACCTCAATGATAACTTCATTCATAGTGGACCAAATAAGCAGCATTAAACTAAAAACCTTGCAGATAATTCATAGTGGATAAAATAAGCAATTTTTTAAATATAAAATTAAGAAATAAAACCTTGACGATAACTCAGTGGATAAAAAAAAATATGCTGACTTAAAAATAATTCAAAGTAGATGAGCAAGGGAAAAAAAACATTGCCAAATTCATTGTAGATAAAACATACGACTTGAAATTGAAGATAATTCATAGAGGATAAAATAAGCAACTTTTTTTTTTTTTTTTTTTTTAAAAAAAAAAACCTAAGATAACTCAATGGAAAA
>NW_015656157.1:3150944-3166651 GCF_001515625.1 Sinocyclocheilus rhinocerous
AAAAGCAACTTTTTTTTTTTTTTTTTTTTTAAGAAATAAAACCTAAGATAACTCAATGGATAAAAACGTGCTACCTTAAAGATAATTCAAAGTAGAAGAAATAAGCAGAAAAAAAACAATTCATTGTAGATAAAATACACAACGAATTGAAATTGAAGACAATTCATAGTGGATAAAGCAGCATTTAAAAAAAAAATACAATAACAATAATTCATTGGAGAACAATGCAGTTTGGATACAGCCCGTCAAAATAGACTGAGCATTCTTGAACTATGGCATGCAAATCAAACCAGTAACCCCCTACAAGAATGGCTGATGAGATGAAACACATACCTCCCATTCTACCCATGCCACCAAATCCCATTCCATCCATTCCTATGGAGAAAATGATTTCATGGATAGGGGAGGGGATTGATGGTCAGTGAGTGCGTACAAAAGGAAACATTCCAAAAAGATCAACATGCGACATGCGGTTACCTCCTGGTCCCATGTTGCCCATCCCACCCCGGTTGAGCTGGGTAGCGTCAATGGGTTGACCGCCGGGTCCCAGACCGAGACCAACACCACTCAGACCACCTGCATGAGACGGTGGGAACTGGTTTAGAGAAGAAACTAGCCAACTGCAAGATGTTTTAGGGTTGATGGTCCATACAGCAAGCGTGAATATGAAATCATCACTTACGAGGAAGTGCTGGAGGACGGTCTGGGGGAGCAAAGTCACCTTTGGGAAGAGATTTCTCATCCTGAAAAGATGTGAAGGGGTGGATTGAGGAGTTTAAAATCATATTGCCAATGTACCGCTAAACTATAGAAGCTTGTTTCCGCCAAAGTATAAAAATTAAGAGGTTGTGACTTTCTTCATTATTGACTCAAGACTTTTTTTTTCGCAATTGAGGAAAAAAAAAAAAAAGGAAAGATTTGCAAGAAACGTAAAATTGCAAGTTTATCTGAAGATATATTCTGAGAAGTCTGAATTAAGATGCAACTGCAAGAAAACAAAACGACTGCAAGATGTAAACTTGTAAAATGCAAAGAGTCACAAATACTTTTTTTTTTTAAATTCTGCAGCAGAAACAAGCTTCCATGCTAAACCCATGTGATTACTTGCCAGTTTGACGTGCATGACCCTGTTGAAGAGAAGCTGTCCGTTGAACATGGCTAACATCCATTAAGGAAAAACTTAAAAGCATTGCACATTTTAAATAGTATTAACTTCATTACAAACAACATCACATATCAAAAGCTACTGTGAAGGATACAGACTGCTTGAACGGCCTCAATGGGCATCTCAAATGTGACCGTTCCCATTCCCCTGCTTTTCCCGTCTTTATCCTCCAGGATATCTGCACGCACAACCGCTCCAGCCATTCCAAACACCTCCTTGAGCTTCTTCCATCCAACCTTGTAGTCCAGCTGTGCAGAGACACGGCATATGAAAAGTCAGTGGTCAAGTTTGAAAATATGGGACATATGGTTACAGAGTGGTTTCAAAGTCTTACATTGGCCACAAAAATGGTGCTTCCGACTTTTCCAGCCTGGAGTCCGTGGATGATCTCGTTGGGAATGTTGGGGTTGTTCATGAGACTGGGAGGGATGTTGACCATTGAAGGACCGCCAGGCCCCGGGCCCATCCCCATGCCCATTCCTCCACCCATGCCTCCTCCCATTCCTCCACCCATGCCTGGGGGTCCACCACCACCACCACCCCCACCACCACCCCCGTGAGCACGATTAGTTTCACGCTGGGCAATCACTCCATCTGGATCCTTGGAGAAGCACAAAGAGGATTGTTTATAACAGCCCACGTTAATACATTCAACCAAGTATTCACATTTATGATGATTTTGCTGGGAGAATAAAATACCACAATGATTTTAACATGCTTTTGTCAAGACTATTTTTACAATCGTTTCAATACTAAAAATTTTACATTAAAACTGTTAAAATAGTTGTCTATAATTCATATTCAAACATTAAAAACAATGTGGAAGAATACAATTTTTTCCATGGATTGTTAGCTCTAACATTACAAAACTTCAAGTAAAAACAAGTAAAAAGTGTATTCCTTCACACTTTAATATTTTGGTATCATTTAGCATTTTTATATGAATTATATACAACAGAAAATCTAATATTTTTAACATTCAAAAGTTGAAAAAAAAAAGTGACTGATTGTAAAAAGGAGATTTACAAAACTTAACAAATAAAACATGAATTTATATCATTATGGTGTAGACAGACTATTTCTACAATCGCATCGTGTCAGTGTTTCCAATATTCTTGACTGAAGCATAAATATATTCATAAAATTGAAAAATATAAAATAAAAAGCAACTTAATATTTTAATGTCCACTGATATAAGTTACTTAATATTCATATTTTAAAAAAATGACGTGGAAGAATACCATGATTTTTTTGTTCTTATGGTAAACTTAAAATCTGCTTGGCTTGAAATAGACATGGAAAAATGCATAGAAATTTAATGTCGCAAATAGACTGGGGGGAAAAAAAATCATTTTATCTATTCACCCAAATGTTATTCATCTGAGAGATGCACTCACCTCTTTGACCTTGAGAGGACGACCGTTCATGGCATGTTTGTTGACTTTCTCTACAGCCTTTTTCATGAGCTCTTCCGTTCTGAACTCAACCACCCTATTTAATTAAAAAATAATAATAATAAAAAAAAAAAAGTTAGCAAAAGTTGCGCAAAAGCGACAAATGAGAAATGATCAATAGTCTGAATGATACTTACGCACAACCCTTTGTTCAGTCAGCACACCAGCCAGGATGAACGAACAAACAAAACAAGAATGAGAGAGACAATTAGACAAAAGAAATCCGGTAGAAATCACTGACAACTGACTCAGGAAAAATACTTCAGACACACTAAATTGATAAAGAATATTCATATAATACTTCTCTGTGGTGTTCACTTCGTGCATAACGGTTACATAATTACATTCAAACTCAAAATGACTGACAGGATTAATTGACGACCAGAATACACAACCGGCCTTCAGTTCCAATTACTCGTTCAGGCTCCATTTCTGTTGTTATCCCACTAGTTGAGTCGCTCAACAAATCATTGACGCCATGTTATCCATGTTTAGTAATGAGACTCGCAGTGCAAAAAATACTACCTCTTAAACACACGAGAACCAGAATTACTATATGGCTGGGAAACGATCCCTGCGGTTCCACTCAGAGCTGCAGCCGGCGTCCATTTTTGTTCAAATGCCACCCAAGACAACACATTTTGAACTCTCAACCCAGTCCTGAACATCCCACATTAAAATCTAAGAGTACATGTAAGAACTCAAGCGGACAAATGGGAGGTTCGTCTCTTGCACTTACCCTTGATTTGCCTTCTCCGTCCATTAAGTGTTCCACGTACGTTACCTCACCCACTACAAATCAGATTCCAGACGACACACACCAAGGGGAGAGAAGCCGAGAGAACAATTGGGGTTTAGAGCAGACACAAACGGGGGGACGGTGAGAGTGAGCTCGGCCTGCGAGTTCAGAGCCTCCTCCCCCAGCACCTCAGCAGCACAAATTCTGGTACAGGTCTACAAGCAGCAAGCTGAAAAATGTGTTCAGGAAAACTTCTTAAGCTGCCCTTGCTGGGAACCTCAACATCCAAGACTGACCAAAAGGATTTGACCTCCCGAGCCATCGAAATTGGAAGGATTGTCAACTCTGGCCTTTGTTGGACGTCAAAGAACCTTTTCTGGTAAAGTTAACAAGTCTTCGGCTACCTCCGAAACATTCGACACACCTAAACCTTGGCATTAGTGCAAAAAAAAAAAAAACAGTTACTAAATAAAAATAGCTAAACCTATATTATTAAAAAAAAAAAAAAAATGGTTTGAAGTTACAGAAACCGAAACCTCGTCCACCTGGAACCAACTTGGCTTCCCAACTAAACAATTGGCATTGAGACTCTTGAATTTTATCGAATAGCCAAACCAGCTCCAACAAGTCCCGTTGGATGAACACTCAAGAATAGAATTAGATGCTGAGGAGACTGCAAACCCAAACAAGGTCTAGTCTGTTTGTCAAAAAACTACCTCGAAGAACCACCTGGCATTTCTCCAGCAAGAACGTCTGTCCATAAGATAAAACAAGGACCAGCTTAAGAAGCTGCTTTACTCTGTAGACCTGTACCCCCAGAAATCAATCACATCCATTTTTTAAGGGCACAATAATGAAGATCTGCTGCAACAACATTCACTCTGGCATTCACCTAAAAAAGAAAATGCAATTTAATTCTACAAGCAACAATTTCCACATGAAATTCCCCATGCGTGCGAATCATTAGGCATGGAGGGGCTACTACACATGGATAGGGGAAAATGTTACCACTCATAGGTTGTTCTGACATACTAACCAGCAGGTTAGGGTAAAAACTAAACACTTTCTCCAAAGCCAAAGAGACCGATTAATGGCATCAGATTCATATGAATGGATTAAACTCTGTTCTATGTGTACATGCAATTCCCACAGTTTTAAAGTGCCATCCACCTACATTAGCAATCTTGAATTATTAATCGTTTTCCACAACTGCCTTTTTTCCCCTCGAGACACTTTTCGAACAGCCTTTTTCCAAAAGACCACTTCCCCATGATGGGATGTTTATCCTCTGACCTAAAGCAACTGTGTAGGTGGCCACCTTCAAAACCCCCAGAACTAAAAGTAAAGCTCCATGGCTCTAACCTAACCTAGGATGTACAACTAAACATCACAAAAACGTACCTTTTTCCTTCATGAGATCTTTCAGAGTTTGCCATTTAACATCATAGGGAATGTTGCTGACAAACACACGGTATCTTTTGTTGGGGTTTCCGTAAGGTTCAAACCGTCCCCCGCCACCACGCTTCTGGGGCCTCTCCTTTCTCGACTCATGGTTGGACTTGCCATTCACTGCATTTCTGTATGGAAAGAAAAACGAGCAATTCGATAAATGTTTTCTTGACAAAAAAGAAAATCATGCAACCAACCTCATGACATGAGACAAAACCACATTTAGTTTGGTTTTCCATTTATGTTTAACGGAGTTTGAATTTTCTTTAACCCCATTACCAAAATTTTGGATGTTTCTAAATACAGTTTAAACACCTAGCAATAAAATGTATTTAAATAAGAATAAATAAATAATAGGATTGAAAACGCAGCATAAATTACCGACAGTCACTCTAGACAGTTTGAGACCAAATGTTTTTGTAGTTACTGAATTATTTTCCCTAACAATAACTTGGGTAACAGGGTTGCGTTTGCGGCTATAGAAATGGTGGAAACTGTTGCAAACCATTAAATGTTATATTTCTAGTCAATTTCTTTTTTAATTTAATATGACACTATATTAAACAAATGAGCATTTTTAAAATAAAAAGTACTAAACTATTCTGCTTAATTCAGTTTGATTTTCTATTTATGTTCTGCAGAGTTTGACTTTTCTTCAACCCTGTTACCAAACCTTACGATATCTAAATACAATTTAAAAACCTAATCTGTGACTATTTTCTAGCAGTAAAATTAATTTAAAAAAATAATATATAACAGGGTTACTGAAAAAAAAAGAAGAGTGTTTTATCTTTTTTCTATCAATCACTTGGGTGACAGGGTTGAGCTTGCAGCAACAAATGGTGGAAACTGTTGCAAACCGTTAAATTTTTAGTTGCGAATTTAATACATACAAAACTATTTTAAATTGAACAAATTTAAGCTTTTTATATATTGAAAGTACTAAAAAAAATGGTTTTGCTAAAGTGTTTTTTTTTTTTTAATGTTAACTAAACAAGCACTTCATGTCTATTAAGGGCAACAAACTAGGCCGCAGCAAACAAAGGACAATCATCTTGCTTGTTACGTAACAAAAAGTCGTTCATATCTCGTCTACATGCTTTATTTCGTGTATTAAGCACATTTATTGCATGAGATTTCCTTAACTCGTTTCTTCCCATTGTGAATCCAACGACTCTTTGTTTCATCAAGATATGAACCAAACAGACGAGTTTGTCCTTTAACGCTGATATGTTACTGCAACCTACTTATTATGAAAAGCGCGCTATGCATCCAAAACATTCCGTACCTACAATTGTTTTAAAGATATAAAAAGCAAAACGTTGAGTAAAAAGGCATGCAGCTATAGCGTTACCCTTGTTCTTGTTTCTCTGGCTTCTCGGATTTAACGTCGGTCGACATTTTGCCTTCAGATGTTCGCTGTCCTCCTCCTTTATCAGATTAAACTGCTCTAAACCACTCAGACTAGGTCTAGATACAGACAAACACGAGTTTAAGGTCGTAAAAACAATGAGGGTCGCTGCTCAGTCGTGTTGTTTTTGTTCCGTTGTCGCCACAACAGCAAAAAATGTTCAATCTGGAGTCCTTCGCCTGGTGAAATGGCGGCGACACAGAAAAGGCGAAGCTGATATTGGACGCGAAGAGAGGCATGATGGGAAACAGCGTGTGACGCATTCTAGTTTAAAACTATCAGGTGACCAGTTCACATAAAATATCTTAGATTCTTAGAGTTGTTTTTAAAAATGTATCATATTATGACATTGATAGTTAGATTTTTAATACAGGCCTAAAATATTTCACCCTTTTTGTTTTCTGAAGGTCTATGAAAATCCAAAAAAATACGAAAATTACGTTAGTTTGACATTCTAAACAAAGAGCCTAGTAATTAAAACATTTGTTTAAAAAAAAGATGCGACTGTCCCCTCATTTCCACCACACTGAACAATTTTACTCCTAATAATGTATTTTCATTCTAATATTTGTGTATCAAAGAGACGGTGTCAGTTAAAAGTCTGAGGTGAAATGCGTGAGGAAAACAAAGAAAAATCAAGGTAAATATCACTTATTTTTCCATTCAAGCTGTAATTTTCTCACATTACACGAAACGTGTGGAAAATGATTCCTTATGTATTTTGTATAGCCTACATGTAGGCCTAATTATGGCCTATGCCAATTATGAAATTAAAAAGGGCATGAAAAGGGTTGCCACGTTTTTCTAAAAATGTTAGAAAACCACATGCTGCTACTAAACAGCATATAAATCAATATATAGTGGAAATTACACTTTGGTGGGAAATTTCATGACACAAAAACTTTTGGACAGAGTTGTTTTAACTATTTGAATTGCAATTCAGCTCATTTTATTTAAAATCATCCTTTTTTCAAATTCTAATTCAACATCCTGTGGGGCTTTTTAATTTCATGTGAACATAATATTAAATGCTATGAAAGGCTACATGATGGAATAAAAAACCATTATAAAGGTAATTGTAACTTATCTTACAATTCAGACTGTTTCTCATAATTCTGAAAGAGAAAAAAAACTCAGAATTCTGACCTTTTTTTTTTTTACATCCCACAATTTTCTGACTTCTCAGAATTGCGGGTTTAGATCTCAGTCAGAATTGTTTACATTTATTTATTTTTCTTTATTCTGTGCTGAAAATAGGCTTCCATAAAATGCAGAGCATAAAATGGTTTGTAGCCCAAAAGAGTGATTTTAAGCCATTTCTGAAATTGTGCAACCCCTCAGAAATCTCTCGAAAGAACAACAGCACAGTTACCAGGTCCAGAGCATCGTTTTTAATTTGCTTTGCACACTTTTCTTGGCTGATTTCAAGCACCAACATATTTTGGTGAGGACATTACAGACATCTTTCTCTTAGCCACTGCACAACATAAACATTGTAGTATTTCAAAAGTTCAGAGTGATAAAAATCCTGTGCTCGATGAACAACTGAAAACAAAAAAACAGAAGCCAAATGATACATACAGTATGAATACATTAAAAACACACACTGGCAAAATTAGAGCTATTTCAACTGAATCAACAAACTATGCGAACATGTGTACAATTAAGTTCAGATTTGGAAATGCCTCCTTTTTGAAACTGCAACAAAAGATAACCCCCCCCTCAGAAATTTACAACAGAAATATTTCCATGATAAATTAGTGAAAGTGCCATTGTATTTAAAAAGCATGCGCTGAAGGAACAGATAAGTTCAGTTTTATTAACATCATCATTTGAGCTGCTGAACTGCTCTTGCAGTGTTGCATATTGTGGCCAGCTCATTGGCATCCACTGCATGTTAAAAACACAAAATAAACAATAAAACTATGAGTTCAACATTGTCCCTCTCCTTATGTCCTTCATATGCAACAACATCTACATCTATGTATATATCATACATGTATTGTTAAGGTTATAGGTAAGAATTGCATTGTAATATTTTAGAAATTGCACTCTCTATGTATTACCCAACATTGCAAAATAACCAAGGAATGGCCCAAAAAGTGAAGAAAGCAGGTGGAAGCACAACAACGAGACAGTATTCCTCAAGTTAGCATTAAAAGTTGCCTATCGTTGGTGATTCAACACCACTAGTGGTTTGAGATGATGGTTCAAATCAGCACAAAAGAGCAACTTCTTTCCAGAAAAACACTGAGTAATGGGAAAGATGATGATTTTGATGATGGATTATTCCTAAAATAATCCATTGGGGGGGCCTTTTGCATGTTTGAATATCCAACTACAGAAGCACCTTTTGGTTTCAAACTCGCTCGTTTGAGGCACTGAACATCGTCAGTGCCGCTCCGACCGCGTGAACTACAAGCGTCTAAGCGCAAGCCAATCAGCTTGTATTGTTAAGGTTATAGGTAAGAATTGCATTGTAATATTTTAGAAATTGCACTCTCTATGTATTACCCAACATTGCAAAATAACCAAGGAATGGCCCAAAAAGTGAAGAAAGCAGGTGGAAGCACAACAACGAGACAGTATTCCTCAAGTTAGCATTAAAAGTTGCCTATCGTTGGTGATTCAACACCACTAGTGGTTTGAGATGATGGTTCAAATCAGCACAAAAGAGCAACTTCTTTCCAGAAAAACACTGAGTAATGGGAAAGATGATGATTTTGATGATGGATTATTCCTAAAATAATCCATTGGGGGGGCCTTTTGCATGTTTGAATATCCAACTACAGAAGCACCTTTTGGTTTCAAACTCGCTCGTTTGAGGCACTGAACATCGTCAGTGCCGCTCCGACCGCGTGAACTACAAGCGTCTAAGCGCAAGCCAATCAGCTGCGTCCTTTCAAAAAAGTGGTCATCAAATAATCGAGACATTCATGGGCCTGTCTGCTCCACACACACATACTGAACCCTGCACCTACAGCACACAACACTTCTTAATAACAGAGACATCAGTTTATCTACACATTTACAATTGAGACGCATCAGAATTTACAATAAAATAATTAGTGGACCTACATATCTTAGGTAGCTCATTTTATTAGCCTTAAAAGAACAGTTCAGCCACAAATAAAATTCTGTCATTATTTATTCACCTTCATGTTATTCCAAATTCACATGCTGTTTTTTTTGTTGTCGTTGTTGTTGTTTTGTTTTCCTCCAATATATGCTTTTTTCCATTACGGGATAAAAAAATAAATAAATAAAGGTAATTGCAACTTTTTATCTTACAATTCTTTAAGATAAAAAACCTAACCCTAATCTCACAATTTTGACTTTTCTCAGAATTCTTAGTTTACAATTTACAATTTTAATTTTCTTTCCTCAGAATTCTGAGTTTAGAATCTTGCAATTCAGTTTTTTTTCTGCCACAGAATATAAAAAAAAGGTGACTGCAACTTTCTCACAATTCTGGCTTTTTTTCCACCTAATTGTGAGTTAACACTTCACAACTTTTCTGAATTTCTCAGAATTGTGAGGTAGTTCTGTATGATTCACAAAATGAACAAGGTGCATCGAGAAAAAAAATATATATATTTTTTGAACAATACCAGCAGCATTTGTGAAGTGGAGAAGTGAAAGTGAACTGAAAAATAGTAATACTGTTTATTGAATACTTGCTGGTATTGTTAAAAAAAAATAGAATTGTGAGATACACTTAACTATCGGATGGACTTGTAAAAGAGCACAAAAGAACCGCTTTCATTGCGATCTTGAAGCTTGACAGAGAAGATCACTACAAACTGTCGTTGTACACCTTCCAGAAATGATTCACCAAAATTGTTCTATGATTAAAATAACAGCAGTCAAGTTTGGACTGGAGTGACATTACGGTGAATAAATAACGACATTTTCATTGTCAGGTGAACAATTCCCTAAGTGAACTTTACCGCCAAAAGTTTGTGCAAATCGCACACTTTCAGACCTAGATCTTCCACAGCAAGTGCATAAGGCGCAAAAAGTCCACATAAAGAGTGGCAAATGTGCAATTATTACGATTCTGCATATCCCAAAGAACCATTCCCACACTTTCAGATGGTACGTAACAGTAGGGAATGAAAAGATCTGATGAATGGTGTTCTGCAGATTCTTCTTGCACCAATACGACACACATCTAAAAGACGCCTTTGCTTAAATACTGTAGAGTCATTCATGGATGACGGTTTCATTACTGGTCTGGCAATGATGTTTAGCTTAACGATTACTTCTTCCTCTGCGGCTTGACCTGCATCTTCCACAAAGTAAACTGCTACAAAATCCCAAGTATGCCTTCCTCAACCTCGGCTATTTGATACCTTCTAAACAGCACAAATAGGCAGAGCTTACAAAATGCATACAGTAAACACACATACACATTTGTCTTTAAACACCAAAAAAACGAAGGAAAAAAAAAAGATTTTGAAAATGATTCTGAACTGTAGAGGTCTGTTTGCATCTGCACTTACCACAACTCAACAACAAAGTTGCCACATATTTGCATCCCAAAAGCGTATACGTATCTACATTTGTTCAGCTCACATCTAGGCTACGTTGTCAGAAAATGCTACGACTTTAGAATCACCGCATGTTGTTTTACATTGTTCGGAGACCATTCGGTTTGGAAAAACAGCCCACAGCAGAATCATGACAATGGCGGCGTGTTATTGCACTCTCTTTTTTTTTTTTTTTTCCCGCCACACGCCTTCCTTTCTCGCTCCGGATGAGCTTGAGCGTCCTCTACGCCGCAGCAGATATACATCAGCCTCCACATTCATTGCCCAGGCATATGGCCCTGTAATACCCATATCGATCGAAGCTTAGAGCTTACTTGTTAACTTAGTGTGTATATATTTATATCTTGACTAAATTGTATAGGAGCCACAAGAACTAAGTTCGCTTAGGTGCGACTCCGTCGGGTTCAGATGGAAAGTACTTGAAGGTAGACGAGTAAAAAAACGATATATCGAAAACGAAAGAAAGATTTGGTTTTAAGCTTCAGCAGCCGTATGTACTTGAGTCATAATCCCTCGCCACTGTGCTCAAAGGAATCGTCTATACACATAAGTTAGTTTTCTGATTGTTTCAAATACAATGCATACTGAACAGTATGGGGCCTCAGCCTGGCTGTTCAAGCCCCAGATAAATAAAAGGTGTCTTTAAACAACACACTTATAAAGGCTCCAAAAAAAACATTAAAAGAGACTGGTGAAAAAAATTAAAATAAAATAAATGAAGTGCTCACATATTTAGATAAAAAAGGATTAAATAGAAAATAATGCATCCATAATGCCACGGCTCTAGTTGACGACGCTGCGTCAAGAACATGTAGCACGCTAATACCACCGCGATCGGGCCCCGTTCCCCCGCACCACGTCTCTCATACTATGGTCTCGTCTGCTGTCTTTTTCAGCAGCTTTGTGGAAAGCAAGGAATGCTGGGTAGAGTGTGCACCCTTGGTGTCAGGAATGAGCAAGCGGACTTTCTGATTGGTTCGTCTCCACTCTGAATACAACTGACAGTGGTAGCGGAATGAGACCTGCAAAACAAGGACACTTTTTCACACTTTTGGTTAAAGGACCGGGTCCTAAAGATTAAAACGATGAATTTCATGAAAAATATGTCTGGGTGACATTTCACGCCAAAATGAGAAGAAAAAGTATGGAAGTATGATTAAAAAAATTACAGGAACATTCTCTCCACTCTCCAACTGTCATTACCGGAATATAATGAGAAACATCCTGTGAGGACACAAAGATTTTTTTTTTTGCATTAAAATCAGCATAAATTAAAGGTGTTACAATAAATATTACAGCATAAAATAGTAAAAAGTTTAAATTGTTTATGAATTACAGCAATGAGAAAGTTTTTTCTGCATTATGGTAATAAGAATGAGTTTTTTTGCATTGTGGTAATGAATATGGGATTTTTTTGCATTATGATAATGAAAATTTTATTTCTTTGAACTACAATGATGATTTTTTTTTTCATATTAATGAGAATTTATTTGCATTGCATTAATAAAAAACAGATTTTTTTGCATTGCAGTAATGAGAAAGATTC
Source organism: Sinocyclocheilus rhinocerous (assembly GCF_001515625.1). Taxonomy (NCBI): domain Eukaryota; kingdom Metazoa; phylum Chordata; class Actinopteri; order Cypriniformes; family Cyprinidae; genus Sinocyclocheilus; species Sinocyclocheilus rhinocerous. The sequence continues at coordinate 3,163,262 of NW_015656157.1, forward strand.
TTATGCATTACGGTGATGAGAACAGGATCTTTTTACCACTGCAGAAAGGAGAAACATTTACACTGTAAAGTAGTGGTTACCGTGTTAGAAGCAAAAAAAATGTAAAAAGCATTATGGTAATGAGAATAAGATATGTTTTTGCATTATGGAGAAGAGAACAAGATATTTTTCATTGCACAATAAAAACGATTTCTTTGTATTATGGTAATGAGGACAAGTTTTTTTGCATTTTGGTAAAGACAACAAGATACTTTTGGCATTGCAGTACAACAAGATTTCTCTTTGCGTTCTTTGCATTTTAAAACATATTTTACACAATTAACAGAAAGCATTATTTATTTTACTTCCTTTCTATTTTTGGGGTGAAATATGACCCAGACATGTTCAGATAAGTCTTTGTGTGATTCCCCCAAAATTAATGTCAACATTCTGCTTTAGAATAAAAATGTCAATGTAATCTGCATTTAATTGGATGTAATACACTACCAATGTCCAGAGGACGTAGATGGTGAAGAGTGCGATGGTCAGAGCGATGAGGCCGACTGCCTCCAGGCGACTGTTGAAGTGCAGGTGGTCCTGTGCTCCCCGTAGACACAGCCAGCCTGAGATGGCTGCAAGGGGCGTTATAAACAGGAAGCACACCATGTCACAGAAGAGGGTGCGCTTCTCATTCCGGGGGCCCGGGTCCCTGAGCCACTATTGAAAGATGATGTGAGGTTTACTGATGATGTATAGATAGACAATTTGCCCAATACCAATAATTATATGTTATGACCAATAACCAATATCATGGTCGACATTCTTTGTAAAGACCAGTTTGAAAAATATTTTACCACTTTTTAACTTAATTCGTTATCAATATTGGGTCCACAAGTGCTATTCAAAGGTAAAGTAACTTATTTAAATGTATTGTTTGGACAATTTTTAAACTGAGAAATGTGTACCCAACCAATTACACATGACAAAACTGAGATGAAAATAGATCAATTCAAAAGAACAGAAATATACAGCATAAATAATGTCAGCAGTAATGATAGCACCGCCCTGCATCATATTTGCTGAATATGAAATCCAATATTTGTTTCTTTTGATTATGATATGAAATACGAATGCATTTGCATTTCATAGCATTTTTGCTTTCAACAACCATTTGTTAGGTGAAGAAGTCTTGTATTATACCGTAATCATCAAAAAACTGCCTTAAAAGACATGATTTCTACCTTCCTGTGCCAGGTTACAGCTATATGTTAAATTCTTAGCCGATTTTTTGTATTAATGATTCTGAAGACATTATGTGATGGAGAGACCTTAAAGTTGTCTTCCATCACTGTTTTTACTGTGTTCTTATTCTTTTTGGTTCATTTGTTATAATATTTACGGGGGTTTGCTCGTATGTATTACCTGATCTAACTGGGTGGGCGCGGCAAGAAGAGGTGCAAACTTGAGAAGCACTCATGTTAGCTAATTTATGGAAATATTTGTGCAAATATGTTTGACTTATCTGTCCTCTTTTTAATGGTATTAATTGTATTTATCTACTTAACTCTTGTTCCCAATTGTCATGTATAAATCATATTGTGAGACAAGAGTTTATTTTATAAAACATAGTATGGTTCAACTTGTAAGAGTGGGAAAAATGTGTATTTAAGATGGTAGAAGGAGAGAGAATAGGAACCGTTCTTTTGCATCTTCTGGAGCACAAAATTATTGTCTTGATGAGTATCCACGTAAACAGTCGGTTACGTCTTAATTTGTATTTTGTATCTAATGTCTCCGAGATAATATGAATAGTCGAGGAGTTTGAGAGTTATAAGTGAAGTGGGAAAAAAGTATGGGGGTGAGTTTCATATAGTGCTGAGTGGCTTCTGCATTTCTTTCTTTGCTATGCATTATAGTTGTATGAGTCTTAAAGACACAGTTTAGCCAAAAATGGAAATCCTGTCATCACATATTTCACCTCATCACCTCACCTCAACATCATCTTTTGTGTTCTGCAGAAGAAAGAAAGCCACACAGGTTTGAAACAACATGAGGGTGAATAAATATCGACAGAGTTTGTTTTCATGTGTAACATATGTATGCAATTATAACAATAATTTTTAAAAAGTATGTAAATAAATTACTATTGTGCATAACTTCAAAACAAATTTGTATTAAATTATCTAAATTATCTTTATTTATCTCTAATAAAGTGTTAACAAAAATATTATTATTTAATTATATGTATTTAGTATAAATAAATCCTGGCATAAATTAACTTTAGCCTCTTAGGACAAAAAAAAGTTCAAAGTTCCAACATTTTTAACATTCCAAAAATGTTTAAAATGTCACTTCCACCACAAAATGCAGAGAACACATAACTTACAATAAGATGGAAATCTTAAACTAGTAACCCCCCTGAGGGTGAAACCCTAGAACCGCCCCTGCTGAAATCCCTGCAGTAATAAATATTTAATCTATGAATGTGGAGGCAAAACTAAATGTAAGGGTAAGAAGAGGTAGAAATTGAAAAAGCTCTTTAACATAACAATTGCACGTTACCACTTTTTACAGTGGGAGGTAAACGCTTAACATAAAAGTTTTCGCGTTGCGTTCATATTCTGAGTTTGATCTTTTAATATCACTAATGCATAAGCCACGTTAAGCGTAAAAATATCCACTCCGATTACGGTGATGTTGTCTTAGAAGTATAGTGTTTATGGCAAGTGAAATGTGAGAGAAAATTGACTTTGCCTGGTTGTTGTTTTAGAACATTAAGTCACGTTGAGAGTTTTTCACATGCTTTTCCACTCCACTGCACTACCTTTGCGTCTTCTGCAGTGTCTCGAGCATGATACGGCTTTCCAGAAACGCAGCGCTCAAGTCAAAAAAAGTTCCACTAAACGTTCTGTTCGATTTGTGAATGCCTTTTAGAATGTATTTATATACAAAAATATTTTTCAAATCATGTAAAACTTGAGAAAATTGTAGTGCTCCAAACAGGAAAAAACAGGTCAATGTCTGCTTGCTTGCTCGTGTCCATCTGCTTTTAATTCACATGCACTTTGCACTTTTTGCACAATGCAATTCTTAAAGGGGTCCTATTATGCTCTTTTACAAAGTATTGATTATGTTTTGGGGGTGTACTAGAACATGCTCTCATGCTTGGTGGTTCGAAAAACGCATTATTTTTCACATAATTTACATTATTAAAATACTTTTCTCCCCAGCCTGGCACAAACGGCTCGATTAGTTCCGGCTTTGATGAAGGTCCGCCTTCCGAAAAACAAAATGTGTTGTGATTGGTTAGCTGTCCCAGTGCGTTGTGATTGGCGAACAGCTTAGACGGTGTTTCAGTACTGCCACGCCCCTTGCTCCGTCTTTCAACAAAAGCTTTTGGCGAATCCGGCA